>NC_046662.1:34498325-34504738 GCF_010883055.1 Belonocnema kinseyi | reverse complement strand
ATATATCTAGTCGGGAGTGGTGCTGACTGAAAACAGATGATTTGGAGCGATTCGCGCGCCATATGATGGTCATTCTAAGGACTTATTGAACTACCCTCGTATAACCCTAAAAGCCATAACCTCAAAATGTATTACCTCAAAACTCATAAATCTGAAATGCAATAAACTACAAACCCAACATGCAGCAAAAGAAAAACTTACACGCAAATTTCAAACGTCAATCCCGGAGAGATTCAGCTTTACAATTCCATACATTCATCACTTTATAACCTCAAAACTTATAAGCTACATTACCCTGAAGTCCCATAAGCCTAAAATTCAATCGTAAATGTACTTGCACGTAAGATCCCTGGCGGACCGAACGAACCGAATGGAGCCTCTACAAAGTACCCGTAAAGACCCCATTCGGTTCCTTTTTAAAAAACTTGAAAAAACAGCAAAATCAACTTTTAAATTGTTGAAATTCGGATTCTACGTTAAAATTCTCTATAAAAGGTCATGGAATAATCGCAATTGTTTTTTTTACAACGGTAAAAAGTTTAAAAAAACATAAGACCTGTTGACTGCAGCACTTCAAACGCATCGCCTGTAAGTAGCAGTCAACAGGCGTTATACGTCTTATATTTTTTTAAACTTTTTACTGTTGCAAAAAAAACTATTGCGATTATTCCGTGACCTTCTATAGGGAATTTGAATGTAGAGTCCGAATTTAAACAATTTAAAAGTTCATTTTGATGTTTTTTCGAGTTTTTTAAAAACGAACCGAATGGGGACCCAATAGGGTCTTTACGAGTACTTTGTAGAGGCTCCATTCGGTTCCTTTGGTCCGCCAAGGATTTGAGTTCTGAGACTGACAGTTTTGCCGTGTATCGGCATCCAGGGCACCTCCTCAACGAACGCATTATCATTCTAAAACTGAAAACAGATGAAATGGCTACTTACAAAGTTGGGAAGCTCTTTGATAGTTGTGAGAGGCGATGGGACTTACGTAAATCAAGCACCCCGAATCGTGAGAGACGAGGGGATTCACTTAAATCAAGCACCACAAAGAAAACAGAAGCCTGCTACATCCACGACGCTGTTTTGGGTATCTCTAAATGTAGGTTATTACAAAGCAGGAAATTTTGACCTTATTAGGTATTCAAATTTTAGTTTTCGAGACCCAAAGTTTATGAGAAATAACCCAGATAACGATTCTTGCGCACAATGCGCGCATGACGCAGGCACGCCGTGCATATTTTCACGCACGACTTGCGTTCAGATCAGCAAGCAGATGTATCTTCCATGGAGGCGTATATGCCAGGCATGTCGTGTAATGCATTTGCATGCGCGCATGACGCAAGCACCCAGTGCGCACGCGAAGAGGGTCTTAACATTGTTTATTTATCATCAAATAAAGTACGAAAAATAGGGTAACGGAACCAATTACCGGGAAGGATCCAATTTTCTAAGGTCAAAGATAAAGTTTTTTCTTGTTAAGGTTAGGTATTGCTTTTATCAATACAAAAATTAGATGTGTAACATTTTCAGTTACAAGATATTAAGTGTTTCTCTGAAAAATGGTTCCCCTTCCGTAATTCGTTCAGCCACCCTATAAGCATGTCATAATTTTTCATTTCTGGAGAAAAATTTGAAATTAAAACTTTTTCGTGCTTTATTTTATTACAAATAAACAATTTTAAGACCCTTTTCGCACGCGAACAGGATACTAACCTAATTAATATTCTTGTATCGAATACAAGATCAATATAAATCTGGCATTACTTTAGAGTCGTTAGACTTTAGAGAACAAGCAGTATAAAGACCGACAGTGATATGGCATTAAAATGAATTTTTTTTTATTAAATTAATATTAATTACAAATTGAATAATTGAATACTTATTATTTTGTCTGAAAATTTAATTGTTCCTTGAAAATTAGTTTTTTTGTTTTTAGCTAAAAATCAACTTTTTAACTGAAAATATAACTGTTCCATCTTTATTGTAAATTTAGCTTTTATTTTTTAAAATTAAACTATTTTGTTGAAAAATTTCGTTTCGGGTGTCGATTTCATACATTTTATTTAGTTAATAATGAGTTCTTACATGCTTTTTAATGAACATTATCTTCCTGTTTTAATTTTATTTCTAAATTTCTTTTAATTTTATGTTTGAAAAAATTTCTTTTTCTTTTGCAAAAAATAATTTTATTAACTCTCTCCTTCGTATTTATTTGAATTCAAAGCTTTAAACTTTTTTGATGGATAACAATCATAAATTTATATTTACTTTAGTAGATTTCAAACTGCATTCATGGTACACGTATGTATGCTTCGGTTAGTTCGGAATTCCTTCAGGGGGAAATTATACACACGCTGACATTGGATAAACATTGTGCACGCACTAAAGACGCATCCGCAGAATGCTCTTAGATGTGGTGAATTCTTGCAAGCATTTCGTACGCGCATAGATGCAGTGATCCCAGATCTGAAACGAAATTTAACAACTTTCTTTAAAATTAATTTTTTTTGTTAAAAATTATTTATTTTTATCTGAAAATGTAACTATTATATGATTGATTAAAAATTAATCGTGTATATTGGTTATGTTAGAAAGTCGGTTTTTTTTTATAGAACATTAATCTTCTTGGTCAAAAATTCACCTTTTCCCTTGAAAATTTAACAATTTTGTTGAAAATTTGTTTTTTTTTCTTGTTCAATTCAATTTTTTAGCACAGTTTTTATCTGGAAATTGTACTATTCTATTTTTGGTTGAAACTTTATCCTGTACATTGTATTAGTTAAACCACCAATTATTTGATAGAAAATTAATTTATTTTGTTGAAAAGTAAACTTTTGGGTGGAAAATTGATTTATTGTGTTAATTTGATTTTTTTCCTAAAATTAAAAGAACTGCAAAATAAAAAATTGCCTTAAAAACGTCCTGATTACTTTTTTTTAATTTTTAAAATCTTTTCAAATACTCACTTAAAATTAATTTTTAAAACTAAAAAATCGTTTTCAATTTTCTCAGCAATCACAACAATTTTTGTTATTCTTTTTAAATATTTTACAATTCTCAAGAGCGTTTTTTTTTAAATTTGCAAAAATCTACATCGTGTTTCATATCATTTCAAATAATTTCAAGTTTTAAATTAATTTTGAATATTATTCTAAATTAAAATTGTAGCCTTCAAACTTAAAATTTAGCTCATTACAATTCAGAAATACATACAATTGCTCTGAAAAATTTCCTGTTCTAAATCAAAATTCAGGATGAAATTAGAAAATTCAAAATTTTAAATCTGAAAATTATTTTTTTGAGGTGGAAATTTTATGAATTTTAAACATTTAAAACTGAAGCTGCACAAATTTTTCATTCAGACATATTTCATTTAAACGCTCAATAATTCATACGTATAAGAATAAAAATTTTAACTCCTTTTAATTTTACAATTTCTTTAATTAAATTATATTAAAATACGAAATTACCATCTTAAAATTTTTATGACTTTAACATTTTAGAGATTTCTGGTTAAAAAAATCAAAATTACGCTATTATTTTTAAGGTTCAAGATGATAATAATTCAAAAAATTTTCAGTTCGTAACATTGAAAATTGAACGATTAAATTAATTTTTTAATTAAAAGCTTTTTAAAATAAAAGTTACATTGTTTTTATTTTAAGTTGTTCCAGGTTAATATTTTTGCATTGTTATTTAGAGATAAACATTTTAGTTTGCCTATTGAAAATGTTAGAAATTACCTTACTATCAAAATAATTGAATTTTCAACTAAAAAAAAGAGAATAACAAATTTCCAACAAAATAATTACATTTTCAACTAAAATGATAAATCTTCAACAAAAAAAGTTTTAATTTTTAATTAAAAACTGTTAAACTCATCCAAAAAGTTATTAATTTTAAACAAGAGTTGACTTTTCAGTCAATAAGGATTCTTTTTAAATTGTTGAATTTCAAAGCCAAAAAGATGATTTTTTTACAAAACAGTGTAAACTTATTTTTAAACGAAATAGTTCAAGGACTTCTGGTTAAAAAATATAAACTTACTTTCAATGCTTTGAATTGAAGAATAAATAAATAAATTTTTTAATTTTAAAGACTGAATCATTTTGATCAATAAAAATGGATTAATTACAATTCTTTTTTAATTGGAAACTTTTTAAATTATAAATTGAATTCGTTTATTTTAAGTCGCTTTATATTATTAATTTTTACCTTTTTATTTATAAATCCAAATTCAAAAGTCTTATTTACTGGTTGACAATTTTTAAAATCGAACGGTGTAACAAAACAGTTTCATTTTCAACTTTAAAAAAAACGAAGTTTCAACCAAATCCTTAAATTTTTAACGAAGCAGATGAATTTTTATTTAAAGTTATGAATCTTCAACCAAAAAGGCTTACATTTTTTATTAACAACTGTTGAACTCATCCAAACAGAAAAATTCTTCACAAAACAGTTAAGTTTTCAGTTTTTAACTAAAATGATGAATCTTCAAAAAAATCTAGTTAACATAATAAATCAATTTTTAACCCAAAAGTTTACTTTTCAACAAAATAAATGAATTATCTATTAAATAATTGGTGTTTTAAGTAATACAATGTACAGGATAAAGTTTCAACCAAAAATGTAATAGTACAATTTCCAGGTAAAAACTGTGCTAAAAAATTGAATTTAACAAGAAAAAAACAAAAATTTTCAACAAAATTGTTAAATTTTCAAGGGAAAAGGTGAATTTTTTACCAAGAAGATTAATGTTCTAAAAAAAAAACGATTTTCCAACTTAACCAATATATACGATTAATTTTTAATCAATCATATAATTGTTACATTTTCAGATAAAGATAAATAATATTTAACAAAAAAAATTAATTTTAAGCAAAGTTGTTAAATTTTCGACCAATCAGATGAATTTTCGACCAAGAAAATTGATGATCTACAAAAAGACAAATGTTAAACAAATACATGAATTTTTAATGAAATTATTTAATTTTAAAGTAAAAAAGACGAATTATCTACAAAAAGTTTATTTTTTAAAGCGAAAATATGAGTTTTCAATGAAAGAGTTAAACTTTCAACCAAATAGTTAAATTTTCAACCATAATTAAAAACCCTTGTTAAAAAAACGTATTTTTTTACAAAGTAGTTCAAGTGTTAGTGAAATAATCTACTTTTAAACCCAAGGAGATGTACAGTTGATTTTTCAACCAAAAAATTGCATTTTTGACCAAAAATGATACATTTTCAACCAAAAAGCTTAAAGGGGGAGGGTCGGTAAGGCCGGTTTTTGGCCTAATTTATTTTTGGAACAAAAAATCTGAAAAAATCATGGTAGTATCTTATAAGTACCCCGAGTCGATTGCACGCTAAACGGACTACCCTCCAGCTCCCAGCCACCCCCACCCCCCTACAAATATAGGAAACACCACTACCCACCAACTGTATTTTCGAGAGATTTGACACTCTTAAACATGTATTCTGAGGTTAGGTCGGGTTTACTATGGTTTTCGGGGTCGCCGAATACAAATCTGGCGTCCTTTGACTTTTATCGCGTCAGGTTCAAGATCATTGGAAGGTCAAATCGAGAAAAACCGGTAAAAAAATTTAAAAATATATGTTATAGGTTTTTGGGGTCGCTGATTACGAACCTGGTGTCCGCTGACCTTTATCGCGTCAGGTTCAAGGTCATGGGAAGGTCAAATCGAGAGAAAACGCTTTAAAAAATATGACCTTGAACCTGGCGTGATAAAGGTCAGCGGGCACCAGGTTCATAATCAGCGACCCCAAAAACCTATAACATATTTTTGTTTAATTTTTTTACCGTTTTTTCTCGATTTGACCTTCAAATGACCTTCAAATGACCTTGAACCTCTACTAAACAAGGTCAATTTCCAACAAAATACATGAACTTTCAACGAAATTATTTAATTTTACAAGCAAAAAGAGTATTTCCACCTAAAAATTATGGTTTTAATTTTCAACTATATAGTTGCATTTGCAACAGAACGACTTACAACCAAAAATATTTATAGTTGATAATTCTACCGAAAAATGTAATTTTTAATCAAAAAGTATAAATTTTCCATAAAACAATTTAATTTCTACAAAGAAAGACGACCTTTTAACAAAACACATGATTTTTTAACCAAAAATGGTATTGATTAATTGTCATTTTCAAAAATGTATTTTCAACGTATTTTTCAAATAAAAAAAATAAAATTTTTTTAAAAGTAGTTGAACTTTTGATAGAAGAGAGGACTTTTTTACAAAATAGTTACATTTTCAACAAAATAATTAATTTTTCAATCAAATAATTGAATTCTTATTCAAACGAGATGAATTCCAAAATCGCCAATTTCTTTAATTTCTTTCAAATGCGGATCAAGATATAAATAAGACTCATATAATATTAT
>NC_046662.1:34494796-34498225 GCF_010883055.1 Belonocnema kinseyi | reverse complement strand
TTGAGTGATTCTTCACTTAAATGTACATCGCCGTATTTATAGTTATTTTTTTCCGAAAAGCAAGTATCTGAAGACACTTCTGAAAGGATCCATCACTGAATTACACTAACTTTCCGTCACTGTTCTCACAAACATAACACTTCTTTTTAACGTTTACGCCAAGTGGACACCGAACTAGACAAGACTAGACTAAACAGCGTAACTAAATACCGTAACTAAACACCGTAAACCGAAACCCTTAGATGCCTTCCCCGCCTCTTCTAACGTTAGACTCCCGTCTACAATATTACAGCGAAAGCAAATAAATTCGGCAAAGAAATGTGTCTGCGGCATATTTCTGTTACCTTTAGCCTTGGCAGGCAGAGTTTTTCGTGTACAGAAGGCTTTCACCTTTTATTTAGTTTTTGTCTTATCGCGTTCCTTAACATACCCTGAAAGTTACCTGCAATCACGCCCTTTAGGCCTGTCGGCCAGGCGTTCTTGAGCAGGTGGAGGGTAGCAATCACACATTTTCTGAAAGCACTAATCGCCCCCTACAATGTGGTACAGATTTCATTGCGTTCAGACATACCAGGTGATTATTGATTAAATTTGCCGATAAAAATCCAATTTTATCGCACCTATGACCGACTTGGAACTGGCAGGCGGGCAGTTTCTTAATCGCCTACGTGTCAGCTTTCATTTACACTAACTTTTGTCACGATCAGTTCTCACCTTCGAAAAAATGCAGTGGGATCTCGGACTAATAGGTGCGGACACACAGTATGCCATGTTTCCTTTTCAAAAATTTCATTCCCTTGCCAGGGAATGGGATTTTTTACTCTTCTTCCGACCGATTTCCAGGTCTGCAAGAATTTTCAGCTAAATCGGCCACTGAGAATTAGTTTTCTTTGCGTTCAGAGTTTTCAAAAAATAACACAATTCATTTTTACATGGAAGAAAATAATTTTATATTCAAAATATAAAAAATACGATATCCAACGTATTTATTCGCGTCTTTCAGATACAACGATCAACCTTTTATTCAAACATTTAACACCTGCCCGTACTTATTTATGAAGTTGAAAAAAATGTGTTTGTTTTACCTATGCACCCGACTCTCGGTTTAAAAACAGTCTCGATGTTGCTTTCAAATGTCCTTATTCCTAAGTTGGTAAAGTGGATACGTAAATATTCAGGGCCACCTGAATCATTTCCAATTGTAATACATAATATGACGCAATATACTCGAATGAGTACTCACGCACTGCGGCACTTCCGCAGCAAGAATCGCAATCGTCTCTTGTCCAACGCTCTCAGAAACTGCGTGGGCCAGTAGTTGGGTGGGCTTTCTGATTGTCGGTAAGACCGAAGCATAAGCATGGCAAATTCTGAAAGTATCAATTTTTTTCTTCTATTAGGAAAAAACTCAGTGAGGAAGCAAATTCATGTCATACCTTCACGCGAGAAACAGAAATACTCATTAAAAAAACACAAATAAATTCACCCACAGTAAATACATCCACAGTACTTCGCTGCAGTATACTTTTAATGATTGTAAAATATTGTTATAGGTCGACTACGTTGATTTTCTTTTTCATGACCAGCATTACAGGATTGTTGGTATTAATGACTCCATTGTCGGCGAAAAGCAACTTTCCACTTCCTTTCAAGGTTTGGATTCCTTACAGCTTAGAATCCAGAATTGCATATTTTTTCACATATTTTCACCAAATAGTGGCTTGTATTATGGCTGCTAATATAACAGCTTCAGTTGAAAGTTTAGCAACGGTGATAATGCTACAAATCTGCGCAGAACTAGAAGTCATCATTCACCGCCTGCACTTACTTCCTCCATTACAAAATAAAAGTGATTGTGAATCCATTGTCCATCAATGTGAATCGAGGATCGTAAAAGATTGCGTTGATCGCCACATTGACACATACATGTAAGCCTTAGATTTAGTTTTTAGGGCAGAGCGAGGTATGGGGTCGGGCTTCGAATGCAATTTCCTGTATATTATAATTGATATGTGATTTTGATATCTGCATTTCTTTCTGAGAAGCTCAAATTATCAGGTTAGATTATGACGTTACGCCTGCGATGGGGAATGGTGTCCACCATCTTACAGCCGCTTGCTTTTAAAAATATAATCCTTGTATAATAAAAAGTATGTAATATAATATTTCTTGAGAGTATAATGTAACGGACAAAAATTAGTCAAGACATGATCAACACTAAATAAATGTTTTCTTAGCAATGAAAGTGAAGTATGTCGCAAAACCTAGTTATAACTTCTTATACCTTGAAAATTCTATTTTCCGTGTAAATACCTGTAATATTTGCAGTGAGAAATTATAATTATAATTGCAAATGACCTTATAACAATACTTTTTACAATTTTAAGGTTATGGCCTCACACTTTAGATGCTGCGGTCTATTTTAAAGAAATAAAAAATAACATTTCGCGTTCAAGTAAAGACAATCCTTTCAAGTATATTTCACTAGAAAATTATAATTAGGAATGGAAATAACTTTATTAAAACTTGGACTTGGTACTTACTGCATTATTATTTTTAAATATAACCTTAAATCAGCCCTGGCGGACCGAAGGAACCAAATGGAGCCTCTACAGAGTACCCGTAAGGACCCCATTGGGTCCCCATTCAGTTCCTTTTTCAAAAACTCCAAAACACAGCAAAATAAACTTTTAAATTGTTGAAATTCGGATTCTACGTAAAAATTCCCTGTAAAAGGTCGCGGAATAATCGCAATAGGTTTTTTTGCAAACGTAAAAAGTTTTTACAAATATAAGACGTATAACGCCTGTTGACTGCTACACTTCAAACGCATCGTCTGTAGGTTGCAGTCAAAAGACGCTATACGTCTTATATCTTTTTAAACCTTTTACCATTGCAAAAAAACTATTGCGATTATTCCATGACCTTCTATAGACAATTTGAACGTAGAACCCGAATTTCAACAATTTAAAATTTGATTTTTCTGTTTTTTCAAGTTTTTTAAAAAGGAACCGAATGGGGACCCAATGGGGTATTTACGGGTATTTTGTAGGGGCTCCATTGAGTTCCTTCGGTTCGCTAGGGAGGTTTTGAATTTAATCAATACACAGGACCACAAACAAATGAGTTTATCTTTCCTTAAACCAGACCAAGTGGATTCTATGTTTTTTGGGTCGCTGAAACTGAATTTAAAACCTGTTTGTCCCCATCACATTAGCGTTTTTTTCTAACCTCAAAAAATATATTGGAACTATACAACCCAAGAATCTCTACCCTTAAGCCATATAAACCTATACCTTTATAGCTCAATAAACTTGAGATCGAGAACATACGAGGGTAGTTCAATAAGTCCTTAGAATGAAGTATAAAAACAATTTTTTTTTATTTTTCAACATAATCTCCTTGGAGCTCTATACACTTGGTCAATCG
>NC_046662.1:34483672-34494696 GCF_010883055.1 Belonocnema kinseyi | reverse complement strand
TTGTACTTTGTTTTGCAATATCTAAATAAACAGCCACATACCGAGGTACAGAAATAAATATAATGTACATTTGATATAATAGAGTTGAACATAATGTAGAAAAGTTCGCATTTTTGACGAAATCAAGTGCGAAGCATGATATACGTGATGAGAATGTGTTTTTTAAAGCCAAAGGAGCTTTAATAAAAATAAAAAATTCACAATCACAAAGTGATAGTTGTCGATGCTTTGTCCTCTAATTTTAAAAGGCTTGCGCACAAATGTGGGGTAAATAGAAAGACTGAGCGCCTATATTATCGAGCGCGCAGCGCGAAAACCATTAATCGCGTGCCCTAGGCGCGATTCCCTCGATTTAGGAACAAGGTCACTGCAAGCCACGTTTGAAACCCTTATTATTTCGTGAGGTGCTTGCATTTGCTAACCATTTCTTCAAGATTTGTGTAAGTTGTTCTCTACAACAGTTTGCAAAAAAGTAATAAAAATGTTTCATATATTATGTATGCTAGAATAACCCTTTGCAAGAAAATCAATACTATACGAAGAAATTGTCCTGTAGTCTCTTCACATGTCATTTCCTACGGGTAGAATGGACGTGACACATCGATATAATAACTGCCATGTTATCATTCATTAAATATGAAAAAGACCGGCGCAGAAAAAGATGGTAGGTGTCTCACAGTGTAATTTCGCAGTTTGAACTTGGAAGTCATTGTTTTGAAAGCATATCACTTTTCGTTACACTCTTATGATGAAATATAAGAGCCAGCTAACATTTGCTTTGACCGTACATTATTTTCAAGACGAAAAACATGTATATTATTTTAAAATAAAAATTGAAACCGCAGAATTCTAAGGAAAACTTAAAACTAATACATTTGGTTTGGCATTACCAGCATTCTACGTGACAAGCAAGAAAAAGAAATGGAGAATCCCAAGTTATAATTCATAATGTAATAAGAAGGAATTAATATTTAAGGTAAGTTTATGAGGGTACGCAAAGTATTCAAATGTTCGAGGAATTAAAAATTGATTCCCGGTTAAAAAATTCAAGAATTCTGCAAAACTTCGGCAGAATGCACTAAAGGGCGATTATATAACTTTTTCACTTTCACTTAAATTTTCATTTTCTCGAAATTCATATTGCTTTTATTTTTAAAAATTTTAATTATTAAAGAAACTAAAAGAATAGGAACTTTGGTAAAGTGGAAGTGGTCATGAAAGTCAAAAAGTTACACAAGCTCCCCTGTGTAGAATTTCCGGAAAGAGTAGCGAAAGAAAATTGTTTATTTATTATTTGTAACATGAATTTTTATTTTCTTTAATTTCTAGGAATATTTAAACAACACTTTTTCAATTTTAACAAGAGAAATCCCAATTATGGAGGAAATTTTTAAATTATATTTGAGTTTGTTTACCACTTCATACTGGTAAAATTACTTAAAATACAGGAAAATTCTCAAAATGTTATGAGGTTTCTTCATTCCCTATGTGATTGGGAAGAACAATGATTGAAGCATTAACCGAAAAACACCACCAAGGCCTCAGCAGATCTTTCCAGGAGAAATGGCCAATTTATGTTTCCATGCGGTAAAATTTAATAAAATTATTCTTATTATTATTTTACGATTTTAGACAAGGATAAATTATGTCATCGTGGCTACTTATATTATTTGTGGACAAGTATCTAAGAATGGCCCTCTTCGACGAATAAGGTGTAGAATTCAAGACAGTAAGGGTATGTGGGCCAGCTTTTGCAGATAATAACGTATTTATAGCAGAATCAATCGAAGACTTGAAAGGAATGTTAAAGAATTTGAATAGAAGCATGCATATAATGGATTAAATATATTTTTGAGATAGGTTTTATAGTCATTTTATAATGTATTCCTATTGTTAGAACGTTATATAGTCACGCTTGTTTCTATTTGTGACCGATCGAGCCGTTTAATTTAAAAGCGAGTAATAATTATAAGTGTTTCGAATGGGCTCGTCAGTACGACTCAAAGTTAATTAATGTGTTTATAAACAATACCTTACAATTATATTAACCTTTTTTCAGTTAGCAAGCACACTACTGCAATTCTTAAAGCTTGTTTCTGTCATGACGTTTTTTTTTTAATTTGTGTTGAATAGTTGATGAAAATGTACGGGAAACGATTTCACAGGCAATTTAACAGCTAAATAAAAAATTTAAACGATAAAGATATTCTTCTTTCCAATACGTAACTTGTTTTGCTGGGCAATTTTAACGTTAAAATCTTTAAATTCCTGATTTCAACTTAAATTTAGTCTCACAAGGGGACCTTTAGGTCTGCTTTTTTGTTTAAATTGATATTCTCCTCAATGAAAGGAACAAATCAGAAGTTTTCTGAGAAGCATAAAGAAGACGCAATCTTGACCCATTTTCAAGAAAAATGCATTTTAAAAACTGCTAACGACTGGTCATTGAGCCTGTGTAAAAGTATTTCGAAGCTTCGTTATCTCCCTGTTTAACGCTTGGTTGATAGCCACAAAGTTGCTCGTTCTATTCTTGGTATCCGAATTTAAAATTTCTTTTATCTATGAAAATGCTTGTTTATTCCGTTTTTGATTAAAATTTAATATAATTATGCTCTTTACTGAGTATTCATTCCTTATTTTTATAACAAACCTCTGTTTATCGTAATTTTATTATCACTCGTTTCAACGATTATGCACTTTATTAAAATACGTTATACTTTAATAGTTTCAAGCATTTATATTTTTCCATTAAGGCAGGAAAAAACTGTTTCGAATGTAAATTTAATAATAAATATGATATATCAGTGGATGCAGTGACTCATTTCACAAACATTTATTAATAAGAACCAGAAGTGTCTCGAAAGTGAATTTTCACGTATTGAAGATAGTTGTTTGTTATTTATGTGTTTTTTTTAAGTTTGCGAAAAACAATCTAATTTTGTATTTTTTGTTCAAATTATTGTTTGCAACATTTCTTGACTTGTTTAATTACAAACGCAAATACTAGAAACTATTGTAGAATAAAATTCTTTAATAAATTGAACAATTTTTCAAACGAGTGAAAATAAAAATACAATAAACAGAGTTTTTATTGGAAATAAGGAATAAATAATCATCAAATGGCATAATTATATTAAATGTTTTTCGATAATAGAACAATCAAGTATTTTCATGAATAAAAAAATAAATAAAAAAAGTACGGATAGCTGAATTAGAATGCGCAACATTGCGGCTATTAGCCAATCGCTTTTAATGATCAGATAAAATATTCATGAAATAGGTTTACATTTTTCGATATTAGCAACTTTTCTCGATCAAACTTCGTCTATAAGCAAAATACACCGCATACATTCTTACATTCGCCCGAACCGGGACACTTAGCTTAATGGCATAATTCTTAAAGAATGTGGTGCGGAAGAAACACTAGTGGAGACATAGGAAAGAAATCGGTTGAAATGGTGCGGGTATGTTAAGAGAATGTCCAATAAATCACTAAAAAAACAAGTGTCTCAAGGTAAAGTAAATGGTAGTTTGCGCAGAGACAGACTAGGAATACCTAAGTGAATTCGGATTCCTTCAAAGAATCAATTTCGAGAATCGATTCGATCGAATCACAGGGTATCTTAAGGGTGCAAAGCAGAAAACAGACAGCCAATAACAAAACTTGTTTAAGAAGACTGAAATCAAAGCTGTTCTGTAATTGGCTATTCATTTTATGCCTCAAATTTTACGCTTGTATGGGGTTCCACCGTTAGATTTTAGATTAGTTAGCGACCTGTCATGATATGGTGGTAGCTGTGCAGCTTCTTGACGAACGAGAAAATACTGGAAGCGTCGAAATAGAAATTAGTATCTCGGAACACCTGTTTCTCCACACGCTAGCCATCCTTTTGAGATGTGGATAATTTTACAAGCCTTATCATGCTGACTTTTACGAGATTGTAATGGATGATTCGTCAATAACGGCTACTTCGGTTTCGTCGGAGAGACTTTTCTCGAAAGCGGGATAGATTATAACAAAGCAGCGGAACAAGTTCATTAATGTTCATAATAATATAAAATAATCATAAAATTCATAATAAAGTCCATAATATAATTAATTTAGTTAATATCATTTCATATTGTCTAATCAAGATTTGAACATTATGTTTGTTTCGCTGGTTATATTAATTAATTATATTAATAATAAATATTCATTATATAAAAACTATAATAAATATTTCATTAAAAAATTAAAAAATGACTTTAAATTTGCATTGGTTCTTTAGGGGGGGGAGGTCTAAGAATCGATTCCTAGCGTCGATTCTTCGATTCCAAGGAATAGACGATTTTGTCGAAATTGAGGAATCGATGAACCGATTGTTACCAATCGATTCCTAACCCTAAGACAGATCGCGGAAAGAATGGTTGGAATACGTGAATAAAACCCTAATTAGAAGAGACATAAGAAGCCACAGAAACACGAGAACTTGCATAAAAAATGCATAGACCCAAGTAAAGAACCTCACCTGAAGACTTTGTAATGCTCAATCATGATTGAGACAATAAGTATATAAATAGATTTGGTTTCATATATTAAAACAGTGGAAGAGGGCGTTTTCAACACTAGAAGCGCTGGAGGGTCCAATTTGGACCTTTTTTGACATTAAAAAAGCTGTTGCCCCCTTAAAAGTTTTTTTTGGGCGCAAACGTTTTATGACTTTTTCTATGAATGGACACTTATTATCTATGCACTTTAAAGGTGGACTTTTCGAGAAAATCCATTAAAAAAATTTCACACTGGAAAAAGAAAATGGCTCAATTTGCCATTTTATCGTGCATCATTTAAATTCTGAACGTATTTTTCCTGGAATTTAGTAAATTTCACAATTTAACATTGCCATATGTACAACAATTATAGTAAACGCGGGTATTTTAAGTTGTGATATTTAGTGAGTTTCAGGAAAATGCGTCTAGAGTTCAAACGATGCATGACAAAATGGTAAACTCAGCTATTCACTTTTTTCCGTGCAGGAAAACCGCCGCATTTTTTCAGTTTTGAAAATGTTGATATTTTTTTCAGATGATTCGAGAGAGCTAAGAATTTCTCAACGTGTGAAAGAAAAACCAACCTAATATGTATATTTGGTAAAAAGTGCACCATTTTGAAAAATATTTTGGCCGTTCTAATGGAATCGTAAGCTTGATTTAAAAAGGGCACCATCTCTGGAAAAATGTTTTCCAGCCAAATGGTAAAACACGTGTTTCTTTATTTTGTATGTGGAATACATTACTTTCATGAGAAAATATTCTCACAAACTCATGCAGACCTCATTGCATGATTTGAAGTGGAACCAGTCTATTGTTTTATTATTACACTTCCCTTTTCAGAGAAAATTATGAGGTGTGTTCAAAAAATAATGTGACTCTATGGTTTTCTGAAAAAATATTCATTTATTCCTCAATATTTATGTTGTCCCCTTCAAAGTAATTCCCCTCAGATATAATAACCTTGTGCCAACGCATTTTCCAATCATCGAAGCACTTCTGATAATCATTTTGTAGTATAGCCTTGAGTTCTTTCAGCGACGCAGTTTTTATCTCCTCAATCGTTGAAAATCGATGCTTTTTTCGGTCTTGGAGACTCAGGATGCTTCCACTGAGACGATTGGGAGTTAGTTTCGACGTCATAACCATATACCTACGATTCATCCCCAGTTATAACCCTTTTAAGAAAATCAGGATCTACATTATATTTCGATAAGAAATTTGTGTAAAAAAAATAATTAGTGAAAACCTCAGGGGTAGAATAATTATTGTCTGCAATAATATTTAATTGGGATTTTGAAGTTTCGAAACTTCAGCACTTGAGATTACACTTTTTTATTTTGTCCTATAGAAATAGTAGAGAGCAATTTTGACACGTCGAAATTCTTTAAAAAATAAATGTGTAACAATTATAATTGTTATATTTTTAAGCAAATTATGTTACTTTGTGGACCAGGAAATGAAGTATTTTGTTATGTTAATTTTTCAATAATATTGACTACTGGTCTGTTATTTTGGAGAAACGAGACAAAATTGACATCAGCCCGGATTTGAACCAGAAACGCCACTAGCAATGTGTAAAACATTAACATATGCCATGTTTCCAGAAAAAGGCCAATTTCATGCACATGCTCACTTTAAAACCCATCTATTTCTCTTATCGGCACAATGGATGCACATGCGCAATTTAGAAATCAGTCTCTTTGAAGACTAGCAAAATAAAAATATTCTTAAAAATTTTGTGAAAAATCATCACAAATAGCTATTATTAAGCTCTAAAGTATCCTTGGATTTTGTATATTTGAAGAAATTACTTAAAGAAACTATAAAAATTTCACACCAAAAAAAATCTACAATCAAAAAAATGTTTTAAGAAAAGGCAAATATCGTTTCAATCCTCATTTTATTACCCATCGAGTGAAAATTTGGTTAAAAGCACCTTTTATAACTTGAATAATTTTAGTGCATTGCATTTGGCTAAATAACGCATAAATACTTTTGAAAAAAATGTACTAGTTAATTTCATCAATAAGGCAATACCGCATCTTATCACAAAATGTTTAATTCCAATTCTTACATATGAAATTTAAGAATTTGAGATTTTAAACTTGAGGCTTAAATGGATTAAGTATGTGAAATTAAATATCTTTAATTTAAAGACCTTAAAGATTATAAACTTATTATATAGTTTTTTTTTCGTCTGCGGCGATATTCATACTTTTTTCTTACCCCTTCCTTCGAACACAATAACTTTTGTTTTATTTATGTAAGTCTTGATATCCATGCTTTGTATCATATTATTTAGTGTACTGAACATTCTCTGCAAATCCTAGATTAATTTTGCCCTAACAAGCATAGCATATGTGCAAACGAGAACCCATGCACCTTCACTGTCCTGTGATTCACACCTTCTTGGGCTAAGAGAGCCATTCTTAGACATTTATCTATGTATATATTGAAAAGCGAAGAAGAATTAATGCATACTTGTTTAAAACTCTGCCTGATAAAAAATTCATGACTCAGTGGTTCAAATAATTATTTACGAATATTTTACTGTTACAGATTTCCCACCAACTATTCAAGATTCACTGGCTACTCGTGTCGAACGACTAGAAAGATGTGCAGTAACTTGAGAAAAATATGCCAGCAGAAAACCAGTGGAATTGATAAATTACAGGGCAGCCAGGCCCTAAATAAAAAAGGTATTTGAAAAGCATCCAGAATTGATCTAAGAGTTATGAGAAGTAATGTATCCTAGCCTAACGCTATACCTAATACCAAACTAATCACTCAGTTATCCATGCATTCGTTCAGAAGTTCCAAAACTCTAATTCTAATCTACCTTATCAAATGCTATTTGCCGGATCAACAAATGTGTGAAAAACTTATTTTTCTTGGCTCAGAGTTTTTTCTATAATCTGTCTTAATCTTAAAAGCTCTTCCATCCATCATCTACGTAACATCAATCTACATTGGAGTTTCCAGATTTTTTTTACTGTTATTTCCATAACTTTACCAATCAGTATTTAGAATTTTTTTGCATATCGTATTTAGTAAGCTGATGGCTCTTCAATTAGCACAGTTATTTGTATTGCATTTTTCTAATTGTTTGAAAATTCCGTATTATTAGCACATAAATTTATCAAAAAGGTCAGTCTTACAAATACTTAACATCGTAGAACTTGAAGTTTTTAACTATAGTCCTTATTTTAGAAGCAAAAATTTACGTGTGTTTTGTCATTATACTTTCAGTTGGTGTACTTTCGTCTGTATGACAGTTCCGCAGCTTCGGCTGTATATAATTTCCTAAAAAAGTCACTCACACATTCTATTACTATGTCCGCATCGCATACCATCTCACCATTGATATTTATGATTTTGATTTCCTCTGTACTGCTGCTTCCTTTCGGAATCTTCTTGACTCATTTTCGAAAAAATTTCTTTTTTCCTGTAAAATAATTTTCCATTTTTTAACCTTCTTCTTTGATTGAACCCTTCCGTTCTTTAACCAGCATTTTCACTTTTTAGTTCTTATCGCTGTTATAATGGCCCATTCTTATTCTCAGTCGGTGGGTTCTAATCCCTCTATACTATTCAGATATAACGACAGATGTATCACTTATTTAAGAATATTTTGATTTTGCAGAGTTTAGCATCTCTTTACTCATCCAATCTGTTACATTTAACTGGTATTTGAAAATTTCCAATTAAGCATACATTTTTAATATAAAACGAAATATTGAGCAATCATTGGCTACAAGTGCAGAACCAACAACATCGTGTGGAATAACTTAATAAAAATTAGAAAGCCAGAAAACCATTAGCGTTGATTAATAAGCACAATTGATCTGAGAGTTGGGAACCCTTAACGGAAAAAATGTGCAGCTGTATCAACGATATATCCACCCAGATAGGGTGGAATAGTCTAGGATAGGGTCGGATAGGATGCGATAATACAAAATGTGATATGATATGGTAGAATTGGATGTAATATTATATGATGTGATATGATATGACAGGGTAGCGAAGAACGGTGCAGGATATACTAGGATTGCATAGAACAGGATAAGAAATAATAAAATGTAATAAGATAGGATATAATAGCACAAGATTTGATAAGACAGTATAGGGCAGGGTAGAATAGCACATGACAGAACAGGACAGGATTAGATGGAAAATAACTGTATATGACTCGGAAGGACATGAGACGACGAGACAGTGTAGAGTGGTGTTAAATAGAATAGGATTGGTCGAAATACGATAGGATACGTTGGATAGTAGGATAGGATAGAAGAGGTCAGGAGAGAAAAGAAGGTTTGAGAGGGGCTGCAGATTTGAGGTTGAGCTGGAATTCACTAGAAATAACTTGCGTCTTATCCAAACAACGCATTTGTTATACAACTCCGCATCAACACGGGTCGTTGATCAATCTCTTTATCAAACACCCGGGTGGAGAGATTTTCAATGCCATGCTCGTCATTGGACACAAACAATGACATAAACTGACAGACCAGCTCACTAGAAGATCCATACTTTGTATATGAAACACATCCGCCAAGCAAACCTGTCTACAAGGGCCCATGAGTATCAGCAATCTCATTTGAGGCGTCAATCACCTCAATGACACTCTTCGTCACACATATCTTATAAACAGTAATTCTCGACACATCCCTATTCTGGCATTCCACATTAGCTTTCTTTACATTCATATTCCTTTTAGCGCAAGCTTTCTTGCTTTTATGAATTTTTATATTTTGCCTCTGTAGAGTCTCGTTAACGAATTTTCACTATTCTCTCAACATGACCAAACTATTTCAACTTTTCTCCCTTGTAAATCAGTGTTTCTCCTATATCACAGTATTTTAAAACCTAGTCATTGCTGAGATTGTCCGTTAACATTTTACAGCATATATTTCGCAAGAATTGCATGAAAATCGCGTTCACTTTGCACTTATGTTTTTTTTTATATGACCATGTCTCGCTACTCAACACCAAAATGGCCTAAGTACATCATTATATATAGCAATTATAGCTTCACTTGTCACTTTTTTTTCTTCTTGCAATGGCCGATTTCATATAAAATCCGACATTCTGATCCTGGCGATATCATGGAATTGTTTGGGGCTGAAATATATTGTTTCCAAGGAAAAATATGAGGGACGTAACTTTGTTGTTTTTGATAAAAAAAAAAAAAAACATTTTTCACGCACTT
Organism: Belonocnema kinseyi; assembly: GCF_010883055.1. Classification (NCBI taxonomy): domain Eukaryota; kingdom Metazoa; phylum Arthropoda; class Insecta; order Hymenoptera; family Cynipidae; genus Belonocnema; species Belonocnema kinseyi. The sequence continues at coordinate 34,484,957 of NC_046662.1, read as the reverse complement.
AGGGCTATATGAATATTCATGTGCATTATGTAGAAATGGACGATTAAAAAACAATTGTATTGTAGGAACTATTTGACATCATTCAATTTTTATGGCAGAACTTTGAGGGAAACCTAAACTCTTTTAAAATTTGTGTCAGCTAAACTATTCCTTCTTATAGATTATTTTTTTTTTTCAAATTAACTTTTTTCATAATATGATGTATAACTTTGGTATTAATTACAAATGTTGTCGATATAAAAACCATTAAGTGCACTAATAGAACAAATTAAATTCCGGAAAGATAGAATATACTATTTAGTGTAATTTCATCTTTGCAAATATGTGAATTAAAAAAAATTGTGTTAAATAATTACAGTGTTTGATATAGTTTTTTTAGTTTTATTTGAATCATTAAGACAAAATGGCCCATGATTTAAAATCAGTTTATTCGAGTAGGCGAAAAAAATGTCCTGACTTAGAAAATATTAACAAGTAAGTGATATAAGCAAGTCTAGTGACCTATTTGTATATCTTGATCAGTTGGCTGTTTCATTAGGACCTTTTCCCCCAGGAAGAAGAATCATTTCAAGCTACAGTGTTTGTAAAAATGGTTACCGCTGAATTATTAGTAAGTTTCGCATGTGTCTAAATCACGCAATCTCCGATGACGATGAACCAGTGTTAAATGATGTAAATCTATGAGAAAAAGAACGGTTCAAGTATGGAAACGAAGAATTTCAACATATCATAATTTATCATTGCTAAAAGAAAAATGCTATCCTTGTGACGAATGGGTGTAAAATTTTCAAACAGCTTTGAAAAGCTATATAAATGCACAAGAAGAGATCCGTTTGCTGACGCTGGTACCAAAGGAATATACAAATCAACATTTACTTTTAACATGTCCTGAAGTAAAAAATACATGGTAGATCAATCCAGGGAATTTTTGATTGAAAAAGAAATATATCACACTCCAGAGCCATAAAATGATTATCCCGTGAGTGTTGTAGAGGCGCAATTAGCATTCGAGTATTATTTAAGTGATCACGTAGATTTTACCAGACAAAGCCCGAACAAGAACGACGTTATTTTAGTTAAGGAAAATGATGAAAGAATTAAAACAGTAAAAAGGTATTTAATGCGAAGTATTAGTGAAATGTTTCACCTGTTTTGAGAACAAAATCCGAACGTTAGAAGTAACAAGACAAAATTGTACTCTCTGCAACTAAAACAGGTACAAATTGACCCTTTAAAAGAGGAATGCCATTGAATTTATTGCGCTAATTTTAAGCTTTTACTTATT
>NC_046662.1:34463427-34483572 GCF_010883055.1 Belonocnema kinseyi | reverse complement strand
TCCGGTGTAAAGATGGTAAATTTACGAACTCTCAACTTACCAGTGTTGAAAATACTAACGAATCACACCGAGGAGATGTGAAAATCTTAATCTAAACTTAAAGTTTCACTGGAAAGTGTGAAATCAAATACTCAGACGGAGCGAGAATAGTACATTTCGATACGTGCGTGAGAGGTGATTTTTAGCGAATGAGATTTTTTTCACTCGCTTCGGTCGTGCGAAAAACGTCTCATTCGCTAAAAATTATCTCTCACACAAATATCGAACAGTATTTAATACCACCAAAGGCGAAAAAATCTTGTCAAAGTTGAGATTTTGATGTTAGAGTGGTATAAACATACAATCAACACTATACGGTGCGAAAACTAACACCGATAAGTTGCTTTACTAATTGATTAATTCTTAATAAAAAAGATTTGCTTTTAACCAAAAATGGAACCATTAAATATGCATTCAAAAAATTAACTTTTAATAAAAATTAATCAAATCTACAACAAAATAGTCCAATTTTCAACCAAAGAATTGAACAAAAAAGACTACAAAAAGACTTCTTCTAAAAAAGACAAAATTGCAATAAGATACATGAATTTTTAATCACATAGTTGAATTTCAACTGAAAAATAATGTTTCATGGAAAAATCGAATATTTACATTTTCAGTTAGAAACAATTATTAAACCCAAAAAATCAAAGTTTCAAAAAAATATTTGAATTTGCAAGCAGAAAATCGAATTTGCAAACAAATAATTTAATTTTCAAACCAATGATTTCCTACAGAAAACAGAAATTAAAAATTTTATAAATCAATTTTAATACAACGAAAAAACGAATTTTTAACAAAATAGATAAATTTCCAACGAAAAACGGTTGCATTATTATTTTAAAAAATAAATTTATAACCAAAAAATGTTCATCAAAGTAGTTTAATTTCCAAAAAACCTGCATGAACTTTCAACCATTTTATGCGAAACGAAGTTTGATCAAAATTTTTCAATCAAAGAAATGAATTTTTAAACAAGAAGAATACATTTCTACCAAAAAAGATTGATTTTTAACTGAGAGTGGTCAATTTTCAGTATAAAAAAATATTTGTTCAACTAAAAAACTCGAATTTTCAACAAAACAGTTGAACTATCAACCAAAAAATAAATTTTTAAACGAAAACAATTATTTCCCAATCAAAAAGATGAATTCACAACTCAAAAAATCATTTTCAAAAAACTTTGACAAAATCATTAAATTTTCAACTTTAAAAATGAATATTAAACCTAGAAAATAAGTATTCAACCAAAAATAGAATAGTCACATTTTCAGATAGAAAAATTAATTTTCTGCAAAATAACTTAATTTTCGATGTAAAAAATGAATTTTCAACTGAAAAATATTTTGAATTAAAAAAATCGAATTTACAACAGAATAGATAAATTTTTAAACATATATTTAGATTTCTTATTTAAAAAGAAAACATTTGTTACCAACCATGGAATGGAATGAATTCTGAAAGAAAATTACAAAAAGAACAGCAATTTTTCTTATTATTTTGCAAAAATTTTAAAAGGGCTGTAAAAGAGTGTGTAGAAAATTTTTGCAATTTGACCATGTTATATATAATTTTAGAAAAAAATAAGAACTTAATTCTTATCTAGCCTTCTCGCGCAATTTTGTTGCACAATTTTGTTTAAAGTTTATGTTGGTTAGAAAAATTTGCTTTCCAATTTGAGTAAGTTTAGGACATATTTAGAAATTTTGAAACGATTCAAAAATAACTAAAACTTGTAACAATTTGTTAAGAATTTTGTATAGTTTCACTGTCAACCATTTTATACCAAAAGAAAAGAAGTTTTATCAAAAAATGCATTTTCAACCAAAGAAATTAATTTTTAATTAAAATGGATGAATTTCTAACAAGAAGAATAATTTTCTATCGAAAATGATTAATTTTCAACCGAGAAAGGTCGATTTTCAAGCAAAAATAAAGCCAACATATTTTCAACAGAATTGTTATTTTTTCAAATAAAAAAAATTTTGTACTAAAAATAATACAGATAAATTTTCAGTATAAGAAAATTATTTCTTAACTAAAAAAAAATAAATATTCAACAAAAATTTTAAATGATGAAACAAAAACTCAATTTTTAAACAAAAAAATCATTTTCTATTAGAAAAAATACATTTTCAACTGCAAAAATTATTTTTAAAAAAGTTTAACAAAATCGTTAAAATTTTAACTTTAAAAATTCCTAAATTATTAAAAACTTTACGAAACCTTTAACGTCTTAAGGTACTTATCTCAATATTACAAAATTTTTGCGTTTACAATTAGATTTCCATTGTAAAATAATTGTAATAAAATAATAATAAATAATAATAATAATAAATACTAATAATAATAAATAAAATAATTGTGAATAACTGTAAAATGAATGTATAATCAATTTTATTTTATGAAATATCTCGTGATTTTAAAAGCAGAAAACCATTCTAAAAGTAACTTTTTGTATAGTATCTTAATAAATAAGGAACATACGTTTATACTACTTTTATTGATTCTGTCCTAGGGTCAAACATGGTACAATAAACCGTGGTGAACTTTCATATAAAAACTATACTCTGTATACATTAATTTAAAAAATGAAAAATAATCATAATTTCATAAATATTCCTAAAATTTGTTTTAATTTGTTGCTTACGGAATATACTTCAGAAATAAAATTATAGAAATATCTCCATTAGTTAGTAAGAAACTATGTAAAATCGCTTTTCAAATTATACAAAAAAATCCGAAAAATTTTAACAAACTGTTGTACAGATTTGTCTTTAACCTTATGGACCAGTTTCAGAAATATATATTTCTTTTATCGTTTTTCAGCACAACTCCTTTCCACACCACCTTCAAAGACAAATTTTCACAATATTTTGATCAAACGATAAATCTATTGAACCTAAGGGAAAAATGAAAGTCTTTCATTAATTATGAATGTTTAATTGACGTCAGTTCCTTTAATATTCACACTTGAGAATTTAGGAATCTCTTTTTCGCAAACAAAAAGTATGAAAGTCCTTCGTTTATCGACTTTTATTATAAATCATTTATTTTACATATGAATCTATTATATCCTATCAATATTGAATAAAAAATCTTAAATTTTAAGTATATTTTAATGCTAAAATTCTTAAATGTTTCCAATTTTTAAAAATAATTTAACTAATTTTATATGTATTTAAAATACATTTTTGTTTTAAATTGCATAGAACTTGTCCTAAGTGAACAAATTATATCTTTAAGCATCTAGAGATGTATCTTTTTTTTTAATTTTTCAAAATTTATTTCACTACTTATTTTTATGGAAAATAATTGGATCTCTTGCGATTAAAAACGAAGATTCAGCCTGAAAAGAAATGTGCTGAAAGTAATATTAAAAAAATCATTAGAATTTTATTTTTAAAGACTGACAATTGTACACAATTTCCAGGGGCATCTTTCGGAGAAGATTAAATAGATCACGAAGTTTGCTAGCCTCGGTTTCGCGCGGGAAAATTCAAATCAAGCGTGAGCAGTAAAATACATTAAAATCAAATAACCACATTCACAGGCCTTATGCCCAAAAATCTATGTCCTAAATGAATGCACGGAAAGCCAAATATACGTTATTTACCGCCAGCACATCGATAACCTAAACTTGACTTGAACTTCCCAGAGCTCCACTCAGCAGCGCGGCACCTATTGAGACCAAACTAAACAAAACTATAATTTTCATTAAACTACTACTTGTATGACGACGTAAATACTAGCGCAATCCTGGCCTGAATGTGGATTATGAATTTTTGTGAAACTACAATGAAAAATATCCGAAACTCTGGTAATTCACCGTACCTCTAATTTTCGAGCGGGAAAATTCAAAAAATCTTTAACTGAAGTAGAAAATTGAGTTCAAACGTAATTACCAGGATCCATGATCATGCATTCATAATCCACATGGATCAGTCGCTCTAATACACAAATATAAATAGCCTATTAACTAATTTCGACCACAGAGGGCGCGCATGCGCATTCTTACGAGTTCCTTAAACTTACGGCGTAAACAGAGTTACTGATTTTACATAATATAACTTTCCGGTGGTTGCTCGTTGCATAGTCGAATCTCGATGTTGACGTCCAAACGATTTTCCATCCGAAGATCGATGAGACCCCACTTGCCAAGTTTCCGATCATTGGTTGTAAATCTTCTCTAATGTCCGTGCCAATGTGACGAATGTGACGTGAAGGATCAGGGTAGCGTTAGGTGGTGGATAGGCCATGCAACAAAACATTCGGATGGTATAAATAAACAATTAACAATTTTCAATGAGTACCCTGTGGTCGAGACTTCCGTTCTTGGCCCTGTTAATGTTGTTCGCGAATCATGAAATTGAATCCCCTTTTAAAAGTGACAGGTCAATGAAATTTACCCTGTCACAAAGTACTATAAATAGCAGTGCATAGAATTTTCAAGTCTTGAAAAAAATAATCTTAAACATTTGGAAAATGCGCTTACTTTTGACATTTTCATCCAAAATAGCTGGTTTACGTACTCTTTCTCTCTTTTTAGGCCCTAAAAAAGTGTGCCAAAGCATAATCCAATATGATCAATATTTCGAAAGTTATCGTGCCTTGGGATACAGAATACAGACTACAGACAGACAACTTCGTAAAAATCGTTTTTTTTCTGATTTGGAGATTTGATGAAAACCGACAAATTGAAATTTTACATAAAATCAATAGCTTCTCGTTAGGATGAGAATGTAAAAATAGTATGATTCCAATAACGCTTAATTAACATATTTATGGGTTACAAAACTCTTTCTTGTGGACGCACGGCGCCTACTTTGCCTAATTTTGTTTAAACTCAATTGAGATATTAATGCGGTTATGGCATTTAAACAATACCAAGCAGACATGTGCAGAGAAAAAATTTCATTTAGTATGGTGAATTATACGGATTCCGACAACCAGAGAATTAGAACTCAGAATGGAAAACTGGGTTGTATCGTGCATATTCTGTCATCATGGTAACTACAAATTCCAATTTTGTGTCCTCCCTTCTAATATTTCTGATTTTAATCCCTGCTGATACAGAAACGTGGATGTTCACAGAGCTGCATGTAACAAGTGAGTGGTTTAAAATAATTAATCGTAGCGTTAATGCTGATTAAAAAAGATTTTAAAATAGATGTAATAGAAGAATGTAGGAGGTTTTGCCAGTTTTTAAATTATACATCACTTAAGTTAAAAAAATATCCTGTGATATGCTTTAAACAAACAAATTTTATTTGATTAAACAAAATTTTCATTTATTAAAACAGATGTTTTTGTTTCAACACGAAGAAATATTCTGTATACCAAAATATCTGGTCTACAAGTTTTTTCATTTTGGTATTCACCATCGAAACTTATTCTTTCTTTATTTTTTTTCTATTCAAATATTCATTTTTGAAATTCATCCTGAGTATATAGTACATTTGAACACATGTATAGTCTAGAATACAGTTAATGCAGACTGCTTTAATTATAAATTGGGTAGTTTGACTCTTGTAATGTCCAGGAATTTTTCAATGCTAAATCATATTTCTGTTCGAGGCAAAATATGAGACACAAATTATTTGTTTGTTAACAGACAAGAATTCTTACATACTGTGGACTACAGCTGAAGTCGAGAAGTTGACTTAAGCATGTCTCAGTGTTCAGACGGAGCCAGACCTCAATTTATATCTTGGAGACAAGTTTGTATGTTTCGAAGACATAAATTTATCAACGAAGAAACAGAGGCAACAAAGAAACAGAGGCGACACTAAGACCAACCGCGGGCAGGCATCCAATAAATGAAGAGCGATGCTTTCCGACCCGGAGAAACACCAACACCAAGGTTTCTCTCAAGCCTAAAGATCTGGCTGAAATGGATGACGAGCTTCGTGGACATTTTTCCGGTGAATCCGACCTCTGGGCTATCAATTATTGTGTGTATAATGCAGCGAGAGCTTTGGCCGATGCGAACCGTAAAACAAAACCAACGGCTGATCATAAGACCAAAAGACGAAAGCATCAACTTGCCATAAAGATAGGCTGGGAAAGACAGTACGCGTCTCGCATTCAATGTGTGATTGACTACATCACATCTGGCAGGAATTTTACCGCCAAGGTTCGAAAGTTCGCGCACGAACTCCGGACCCGTTATCACACACCTAACAAGTCAAAGCTGCTGACCATCAGGCCGCATATTGTTGAGAGAATACGGATACTATCAGACGCTAAGAGAAGTCTAGAGCGGAGGGAGAGATGGGTCAGAGAAAATCAACAGCTTCTCTCTGACCCATCTGGACTCTTCCAAGACCCTCCAGTTACTGTCGAACACCCACCCAAACCAGAGGAGGTCGAAGTATTTAGGAGAGAAGTCTACGAAGTTCATCATAGACTGGACGAAGACTCAGAAAATATCAATAGCTTCAAGGAGATATGTGTTGCCCTCATAACACCTGATAAAGAATGCCCATCCATCACTACCGAGGAGGTGAAAAAAGTATTAAGAGGGATGAAGAACTATTCCACACCGGGACTAGATTGTATCGAAACCTTCTGGTGGAAGAAGTTTTCTTCAACCCATCAGCATTTGGCCCGTATTCTCACCTCATATTTGAAGTCGAAAGAGCCGATTCCAGAGTGGTTGGTGGAAGGGCGCACAATACTCCTGCCGAAAATAGGGAACTTAGCTGACCCGAAGAACTACAGGCCAATAACTTGTCTGAACACGCTTTATAAGATATTCACAGCTATCCTAAATGATAGGATTGTTCGGGCAATTGAACCTGTGTGGCAAGAAATGTATGAACAACGAGGCTCAAAGAAAGACGTAGCCGGATGTCGTGAGAACCTGCTCATCGATAGATGTGTCTGCAAAGATGCAGCATTCTACCAGCGTGACCTATCGATGGCCTGTATTGATTATCTGAAAGCTTTTGATTCTACATCCCATAGACTTATCATCTGTCTTTTGGAAATCTTAAAGATTCATCCGCAAATAGTTGGGTGCATAGAGAGATTAATGCCGCTTTGTAAAACCAGATTTACTATTTTATCTGGAAAAAATCGTGTGACAACTAACAAGGTCACGTTTCAGAGAGGTGTCTTTCAGGGCGACACCATGAGCCCACTCCCCTTTTGCCTTACATTATTGCCACTATCTCTAGCACTGCGCCATTCCACCGGATACTTGTGCGGCAAACCTGCAGATCGAAAGTACAAGGTCACTCATGTATTTTACATGGACGACCTTAAGATCTATGCTAAAAACAGAGAGCAACTGCATCTAGGTCTGGGGATTGTCTAACGACATACTAAGGAAATTGGAATGGAATTTGGGTTTGACAAATACGCCAAGGTTTATTTGAAGCGAGGAAAACTTAATGGCATCCCTCAAGATCCAGAGCTCGTTGATAGAAGCGCCATACGACACCTTTGCGCTGGAGAGACTTATACGTACCTGGGCGTGCCACAGAGCCGCATTCAGGATGTGACATCTATAAAGGATACTCTCCGAAGCAGATAAAAAAATCTCATCCGACAGATTTGATCTTCCGAACTGTCAGCGAGGAACAAAGTATCTGCAACGAACACCCTTGCCGTCCCGGTACTACTCTATTCATTTGGAGTAGTTTCATGGACAAAGAACGAGCTCAGATCTCTTGATATCGGGACAAGAAAGGTTATGCACATGAACAAAAGCATGCATCTTATGTCTTCCGTTCCGCAACTGTACATCTCACGCCGTCAAGGCAGTCGCGGAATCTTGAGTCTTGAATGTCTTCACAACAGGATTATTCTGGGTACAGCACATATAGTTGCGAATGGAAGAGACCCTCTTCTTAAAATGGTCAGAAATCACGAGGAAGTGGGCAAAGGAGCATTTCTGTACAAAGCAGCGGAGGAGGCTGCTGAAACACTCGAACTTGACTTCAGTATTAGGGGTGAGCAAAATGCATCAAATCTAATCTATCTCAAGTACTCAGTCCTGAAAGCTCGGATTAAGAAAGCACAAGAGAAAAACTTTCGTGAACAGCTCCTCGATAAGAGGATGCACGGTATCTTCCACAGAAATGTGAAGGATCAGTCAATATCTTGCGAGCTAACGTTTGCTTTCCTTACATCTCCAAGATTGAAGTCTGGTACGGAGGGTTTCATTTTTGCATTCTAAGACGGTGTCATTTCCACCTAAATATATCGTCGCCACATTTTGAGCCAAGACATTCCCGAAGCTGCAGGGCGTGCCATGCACACCCCGAGCATTTAGCTCACATACTATCTAGTTGTCCAACACACGCGGGAACGACCTACATTCAAAGGAACAATGCGGCACTAAGAGTACTTTATTACCATCTCTGTCACTCCTACGGCATTCACCTTAATATCGCTCCTCTAAATGCTCCTAGTGAAATTGATTTAATTGTCGAGAATGGGAAGTGCCGCATATACTGGAACTTTATATTCTCGACAATTGTTTCTGTTGCTCACTCGAGGCCTGACATGGTTCTTCTTGACTTCGAGAAGCGAACCATGTTCGTTATCGAATTTTCGGCACCAGCTGACAAAAATATCATAGCCAAGGAGAATGAAAAGAAAGAGAGGTATCGAGACCTTATAAGGGAGTTGCAACGATTGTACCCAGAATATTCTGTTAAACTGATCGTCCTTATCATCGGCGCTCTTGGAGGTGCCAAGCTTTCTCTTGCTAATAGCCTAAAAAGCATCCCTGCGTGTCAACAATATGCTAGAACACTTGCGGGAAAAATACAGAAGGTGGTTGTCCTTGGGTCACTCCGTGTTCTTAGGGTGCACGAGGCTTTTGCTGGATCGTCGTATTGATTTCTTTACAGACTGTAACCACCTATCTCACGGTTGTGAGACGTGGTTATGGCTGAAATTTTACCGCGATTTCGTTGGAAGCGGGTGCAATCTTTCACATTAGCACCCGCTCCCGGCGAAATCCTGCGGTTGTCCTTATGACAAATTTTTAATTATATACATTAAATAAACTGATTTACGGATTGCTATTTGTATTATGCTTGATTAGCGATGATACCAAGAATGTTATTTGTTTTTTACGTATTTCTCACGTCTTAGCAGATCCTTCTAGAAATTTACCATTTTTATTTTTTTGAAGAAAATTTTTAAAGGTTATACTCGTTCAGACCCACCGATTCTGAATTTTTAAATAAGAAATAACTAATTTAATACTTTCAAAATTTTCATTCATCAATTTTAATCTCATTTATGACACAAAAAAGGTTCGATTATCTCAGCCAAAATAAGGCTTGTCTTGAGTCAAGTAAACGTCGTCTTAGCCAAGACAAGGCTCGACTCAAGACAAGTAAATGCCGTTTTACCTGTCGTGGCCATAAAAGTAAGACGAAGGCCTATGTCTCGACTCTGTTTTGATACGCAGCCAGACATCAATGTCTTGGAAACGAACTCAAGACATAAGCAAGTGGAACTCAAGTTGAAGCATTTTTACGCGGGTGGCTATGAAGCGGAAAACCCTCGTAAAGCAAAACTAGTAAAGAAGCAAGTGAAGTTAATCAAAACGTTACAGGGCAAATCGTAGTTTTCTTATATTAAATCAAAACGTATCAATTATTATAAAAATACGTTTTTATGTGAATCAGTACTTTAGCGACAGCGAAACTGACAGAATATCTCCCTTGTATTACTGAAAATCTTTAAAAAGTCAAGAAAGAATCAAATTTTTCTGGTTGAGAAAATTAAATTTTTCGTTTTTTGACAAATGTCGGCACTTTTTGTACTTTCCAGAACTTTTTAACATTAAGTTTTTAGTACTACTTATTTTATAAAATGGATTACTGAGATTTTAATTTTAAAAAACAGTTGTGAAAAACAAACCAATCTGTAAGAAAACAAAGAAAACTTTATTTATTTGAAAAACAGTGTATTTTCAAGAACTGTGCTTTTATATATTTTCATATTTATAATTGACATTTTGAAATATAACCTTAACTACCATAACTATATTATAAGAAATTTAAGTTTTTATTAGTAAATATAAAGAGAATGCCGAGATTTATGAATATTAAAAAAAAGTTTTTTTGAAAGAATTTTGAAATGTTTCCAGAGCATACAAATTTTCTTAAGATTCCTGAAAATTTTTGAAAAGATTTTTCATTTTGAAAAGTTAATTTAAAGGAAAATCTGAGAAAAATTAGAAAACATTTCAAATGATTTTGTAAAATTTCGAAATACAATCTAGAAATTCTAAAGAAAAATTAAAAGAATTTCCAAAAAATAAAAAACAAAACTTAAGGTAATTTTTTAATAATTTTTTTAACAATAATTTTATGTGAATAGTTCGGATTTCAAAAAATTGTTAACAAAAGGTAAATTGTTGAAGGATTTGAACAAAGAATTTAGAAGCCTTTTAAGAATTTTTAAATTTTAAGAGAATAAGCAATTTTTCTGACAATTTTTAGGAAAGTTTGGTATTTCGGGTTCCAAGCGTGTGAAAAACTACGAATTTTGCCGACGTTTCGTGAACATTGCAGTTTCTCTTTTTCAGGGCTGATGCGAAGCTGAGGTATCAGGTTTTGTTGTTCTTATGCAATAGTCTCTACGATGCTTGTGATTGGCCAGAGCGCCCCATAGTGGCGACTGGTTGAACCTGATTGACCAATCAAGTCTTTTTTTAAGTCGGAAGGACGGAAAGCCAAATCGAATTGGGATTATATCCATGTAGGCTTACAGGGTTCTGTAAAACAAACTTATCCTCATGTTCCTCATTGTCCTAATTTTTAACCGCTGTTTTTAAAGGTTTAAAAGGGGGGAAGGTCGTACAAGTTTTATAATAGTTCAATCATTCTGAGTTTTTAATATAGTAAACTAAAAAGATTAAAGACAAGAAATTAAATTATTGAAACTACTGATTTCATTATTATAAGACCGAACCAAATTTAAAAGATCGCACCATATAAGATTACCATTCACAGCTCAAGTGGATGACTGCTACATGAGTCGTATGTTTTCACGACTGACTTTGCAGATAGACCTGCAGTCTCAGAAAATACTAATTTCGAATAAACTAGGGTACATCACTCGTATTCATTCACACTACAATCACGATCTTTATTTGCCCCGGGAAAAAAATTTTGTAGCTACGCCATTGATTTGCGAAATTAAGATTGATTACGTGCACTCATGTTTTTAATTTTTACATTATTATTGAAACGTTGACATGAAAATTTAAGTATTAGGTTTTTAATATTTTTTAAACTTAAGGGCAACTAAGGGCATTGAAATTAAGTTATTCTTATAAAAACTGAATCGTTTGATCCGAAGTAACTGAAATTTGAAATTTTAAGTTCGAAAACTAATATGAATGTTTTAATGTGATAGCTGCTGAAATTCTAGTATTGAAAATCGTCATCATATTCAGAAAATTAAACATTGATCTACAAATTTCTCTAAAATCTAAAAATTCTTCACTATCTTTTCGACTGTTCAAAATTAAATTTTTTTCATTTATAAACCTCAAAAATTAATGATTATACAAAACGTCCAAATAAAGAGTATTTAAAAAATAAATAAAATGTTTAATTCGGAACATTGAAATTGAACCAAATCAGAACTTCATTTAGAACTGGGAAAAGTTTTAGTTGACTAAAATTGTATTATTGAAACATTGTTAAACTCAAACGCTTGAAAATTATAATTATTATAAATAAATTTAAAACATTGAAAAAAATGATCTTAAATTGGTAATTTAATCTTCCCAAATAAAAAAATAATAATTTTAATTTCAGAAATTGAAATTTACGAAAGCGAAAAATAAAAATTCATGACTCTAAAATTGCAATCAATCAAACGCTATAATATTTTACAATGTATATTACAATGTTTTGAAATCGCAAAATTTTAGGCTTTTCCGTTTATAATTGTTTTGTTTTTCTTTTTTAAATTGAGTTCTATGGCAATTTTCTCGATACAAACTACAAATTGAAGATAATTACGGCTATGCAATGGTCGGTGTCATTAATATTAAATGAGGATATAATGTTCTTCCGCTACAATTTCTCAGAAGACCATGCGGAACTATTCTTAAACGTCCATAGGACATTTTCTTATGCACCCTTATCTAATTATTATTGATTTCGTTGCAAAACAGGCTTAGAATTATTTATAAGCAGTAAGCGACAGTAAGATAATTCTCTGCGTTATTTTATAATTTCTGATGGATGAACAGAAATATTTAAGAAAGTATTGCACCAGAGAGAAAATGAAGAATTTCATAACAAGAAAGAAGCTGCCATTCTTATAAAAATCGTTAGGGTGTGTGGATAGTAAAAAAAATTGCAAAGATAGCGTAAATACTTCTGTGGTACTTTGTATATCTATATTTTGTTTCAAGCTGCTAAATATATACATATGGTAAGTTTTCTCTATAGCAGCATACTGTAAGTTGTCAATTATAAAATACGCATTCAAAGTGTTCAATTCTAATTTTAATCCTAGTTGCAATTATCGTACTAACTTTTGATACTAATGTTTTTTGACTTCAAATTGTAACTTAATCGAGCTTTATCCACACAATTAATGCAAAAATAATAGTGTGTTTATATTATGAACGTAGTAAGCTGTAGAAATGACATACTTCAGACCAAGTAAAAGACCACGATGTTGATGTTGAGAAGATCCTTTATTCCATTATTAAAAATTTGTCGACGTTTCGAGAGTCAATTGCTCTCCTCATGAGGAAAGATCATCAATCTAATGTCATTAAAAAATTATATAAGTCCTTATATTTATAATAAAAAAGTCCAAATTCTTGATGGTTAATTCATTTTCTTAAGATTCTCATCTAAAACAGTTCTGTAAAAAATATAAAAAATAAAAAAATTTGAGCTAAGTTTAAAATTTAAATGTATAACGAATCATATACGAAAGTCAAAGTGAAATGAAACCGTTAAAATTGTAGAAAAAAATTTAATTTACCTGTAGTGCTGATATAACGTTTCTTAATTTCAAAGTGATTCATATTGTATATAGTCGAAGCGTAAAAGGAAGAGTCGAAGTAACATTTATTAATAATGTACCATTTTTTATATATAAAAAATTACGATGTACAAAAAGGGAAAAAATAATTTTATAGACTTAGTAAAAAATTATCAATAACAAAAAAGTCTAAAATACATTAGTAATTAAATAAATGACTCTAATATAATGTTATGAACAGGACTAAAATTATTAAGGTCAGTTAATACATTTAAACAATTATCACCTTCTCTCTTAATAACAAGCATTTCAGCTACAAGTATTTTAAACTAATTAGGCTCATGATGTAAAACCAAAACATGTTGCCAATCAAACTGATGACCAGTTATTACCTGATGTTTCGCAATAACTTTATGGTTCTTTGGATTTTGTTTAAAATTATCATCATGTTCTTTTGTTCTAGTAGAAAGTAACCTGCCGGTCTGTCCTACATAACATTTATTACAATTTGAACAACAAATTTTAGAAACAACATCAGTAAGTTGAAAAATGTCAAGAGAATCTTTTCCTAATTTAATAAACCTATCTAGTTAGTAAAGGATTTTTAAGTGTTTGAATTTTACCATTAATGTGTATTTTAATCAATTTCTTTGGATAATTATTAAGTAAGAGAATATTTTTGATAATATGAATATTTGTCTGGTGAAAGGGTTTCTGTGATAGTTTAAAAGATGTGTATACTAAATTTTTTATGATATCTATTTTCTACTGAATCGGATGATTTGAAAGCAAATTAATGTATCTGCCTGAATAAGTACCTTTTCTGTACCAATCCGTGATAAAAGTACCATCATCATTTTGAATTACCTTGTCATTTTAAAAAACAAATGGAATGCAAGAAATGGCTGCAAGAAAAAGTTGTTTTTGAAAAAAGTAATAGTGCAGAGGCATAAAGAAAAAGAAAAATTACATTTCTCAACTAAATTCCTTTTGTGGTAAATTATCACAACCCTTAAGTATTGAAGAAATTTTCAACAATCGATAAAATAAATTTCAGGGGTTTCACATGACATCCTAACCTATGAAACCAGTTCAGAAAATTTATTTAACATTAACGTTGAAGAATATTAATAATGCTCACTTATTAACAAAAAAAATCACTTACCCTTATAAGTAATCCGCTTGCTCCGGAAAATTGGATACAATTTTGTGAAATTTAACAAATTTCTTAACGTATGAACTGGCGTCAACTAACGGTTTACTGCGTTTTTAGCATTAAACACTCCGGAAGTCGCCGAATCGGCATTACGTACACGCAGGATAACATCATTCAGAACCTCGTTCAGAAAAAGTTATTTCTCTTTTTATTACGTTTTTTGGTTATTTAAGATAATATATTAGCGCGTTAAAAATAAGCAAAAATCGTATCTTAAAAAAAAAGTATAATTGCACTAGGAAACTATGTTTGAAAATATAAAAAAAGTGGGTCAACGATTTTGCAGTCACGGCAAGTCTGGGAACCGCAGAACCAAAAGTGGGAACCCAGATAATTGAAATTCGTTTAATTTTTCTTTTATAATTGATAAAAAACATCTCAAACACAAAAAATTGGTCTTTTACCTGTCAGATATTCACGAACGACCCACGTACAGCAGTCGTCTGTGGATATTTCTTTAGATGATTTTAAGGTTATGATACTTCTGTTACGCACCATTTTTTTCTTCTGCTAATATTGATCCCAGGCGAAAAAATTATATATAGTTTATATATCGTTTCAAGTTTTATTTGTATTATTCATTTGTTTTATACAACCCGGCCAGATCTTGACCAGGCAATTAAGAAATAGAAAACCGGGTGCATTTTTTATTAGAATTGTTTCAAAAATCATAAAATGGATCAATAGATTATGAATTTTTTCTAAAATCATCATGAAGTTCCCAAGTGAATGGACTGGCATTATAAAATCAAATTTTTCTGCCAACAAATGCTTGAATAATCTATTTTTAGATTCTGATTCATGAGAGTGTAATATAATCGTCCACATTTTCGATCTCTGGTTTTTAACGAATCTTTGTATATATGTCTGTATATATGTCTGTATATATGTATGTATGTCTGTATGTCTGTCTATATGTACGGTTACCTAAATGTTGTAGCCTCGCTAACTTTTGAAGGATATGTCCAACCGAGTCAGCCTTCAATACACTTCTTAAGGTACCTCAAAAGAAGGTTAGGTTTGTTAAGCAGATATTTCGAACCAAAATAAAAAAATTTAGAGCATTTTCAAAATTTGAATTTAAAAAAAAATTTTTTAATGTCAAAGTTTCTTATAGAAGAGCAGAAGACTTACAAATTATACAAATAAAATTTTCTATTCCCATAAAAATTATAAACGATATATACTTTTGAAAATTTTAAAAATGTTCAGGAAATTAGAAAAACATATTTTCTGATGAATTAGGAAATTTCCTTTAAATTCGTCACCATACGGAGAAAGTCTTGCAAATTATCCTAATTAAACTTTTAAATGAGATTATCTTTAAAAAAGCTATATACTTTTCAACATTTAAAAATTTAAAAAAAAATGTTTAATAGATAATGAGTAAAGAATCTTAATCCAAATTTCTACTAGATATATAATATATGTACTCGGAAATTATTCTTATAAAATTTATTAATTAGACATAAGTTCCAAAAGTTTGAACTTTTTCAAAAATATTCAATTTTTGTTTTTAAGAGATCTGTTAGTTTAAAGCATTGTTTTTAGTAGATTTGAACAAGATCTACAAGTTATGTTGCTGAAGTTTTTGAATTAGACACCAATTATTTAACGCAAAGCGCGAGTTTCGTAATGAGAATGTAATTGTCAAAGCCATAGGTGGTTATCCAAATTTCTTAAAATTAAAGAAATTTAAATGAGATTGAAATTAAAATTAATGTCCTATTTCACGTCCAATAATATAATTAATGTGCAGAATTACTGAAAATAAAACAAAGAATCCATCGATTAAATCTGGACAACAAGCATGAAATGTTCTTATTGAAATTTGAAGAAAGATAAGAACTTCTTCCTAAAAATGAAAATATTCTTTTTTTCCATAAAAATAAAAAAGAAGAACGAAATATGAGAAAAAAACCAACCAAATTCCTTTCCTTCTCTTTCTCATTTTTACTAATATTAAATCGAAATGAAAAAACATTTGAAAAAAATACTCATCAACGTTGCGGTACTCATATAGCACATTTTTCCAGGCAAAATTTTTAAAAAATATATAATTTAAAATTTGTCATAAGGACAACCGCAGGATTTCGCCGGGAGCGGGTGCTAATCTGGAAAATTGCACCCACTCCCAGCGAAATCGCGGTAAAATTTCAGCCACAACCACGTCTCACGACCGTGAGATAGGTGGTTACAGTCTATAAAGGAATCAATACGACGATCCAGCAAAAGCCTCGTGCACCCTAAGAACACGGAGCGTCCCAAGGACTACCACATTCTGCATTTTTCCCGCAAGTGTTTTAGCATATTGTTGATACCCAGGGATGCTTTTTAGGCCATTAGCAAGTGAAAGCTTGGCACCTCCAAGAGCGCCGATGATAAGGACGATTAGTTTAACAGAATATTCCGGGTACAATAGTTGCAACTCCCTTATAAGGCCCTGCAGCTATCATCAGAAATGTCTTGGCTCAAAATGTGGCGACGGTATGCTAAGCTGGAAATGACACCGTCTTAGCATGCACAAATGAAACCCTCCGTACCAGACTTAAATCCGGGCGATTTAAGGAAAGCAAACGTTAGCTCACAAGACATTGACTGATCCTTCACATTTCTGTGGAAGATACCGTGCATCCTCTTATCGAGGAGCTGTTCACGAAAGTGAACTACTCCAAATTAATAAAGTAGTACCGGGACGGCAAGGATGTTCGTTGCAGATACTTTGTTCCTCGCCGACAGTTCGGAAGACCAAATCTGTCGAATGAGACGTTTGTATATGCTTCGGAGAGTATCCTTTATAGATGTCAGATCCTGTATACGGCTCTGTGGCACGCTCAGGTATGTCGAAGTCTCTCCAGCGCAAAGGTGTCGTATAGCGCTTCGATCGACGAGCTCAGGATCTTCAGGGATGCCATTAAGTTTTTCTCGCTTCAAATAAACCTTGGCGCATTTATCTAACCCAACGTCCATTCCAATTTCCTTAGTATATCGTTCGACAATCCCTAGAGCTAGATGCAGTTGCTCTTTGTTTTTAGCATAGATCTTAAGATCGTCTATGTAAAATACGTGAGTGACCTTGTACTTTCGATCTGCAGGTTTGCCGCACAAGTACTCGTCGGAATGGCGAAGTGTTAGAGATGGTGGCAATAATGTAAGGCAAAAGAGGAGTGTACTCATGGTGTCGCCCTGAAAGACACCTCTCTGAAAGGTGACCTTGTTAGTTGTCACACGATTTTTTCCAGATGAGATATTAAATCTGGTTTTCCAAAGCGGAATCAATCTCTCTATGCACCTAACTATTTTCTGATGAACCTTTAAGATTTTCTAAAAACAGATGATAAGTCTATAGGAGGTCGAATCGAAAGCTTTCCGATAATCAATCCAGGCCTTCGATAGGTCACGCTGGTAGAATGCTGCATCTTTGCAGACACATCTATCGATGAGCAGGTTCTCCCGACATCCGGCTACGCCTTTCTTTGAGCCTCGTATATTTCTTGCCACACAGGTTCAATTGCCCGAACAATCCTATCATTTAGGATAGCTGTGAATATCTTATAAAGTGTGTTCAGACAAGTTATTGGCCTGTAATTCTTCGGGTCAACTAAGTGGCCTATTTTCGGCAGGAGTATTGTGCGCCGTTCCACCAACCACTCGGGAATCGGCTCTTACGACTTCAAATATAAGGTGAAAATAAGGGCCAAATGCTGATGGGTTGAAGAAAACTTCCTTCACCAGAAGGTTTTGATACAATCTGGTCTCGGTGCTGTGGAGTCGGGACGCTCGTATCTGTGGAGCTCTCATATCTTTGGAGCACGTATCTTCGGAGTTTGAGTGTAATTACTAATCAAATTCATGGTGACTATGACTTGTAGGTGACATTAAAATTTAATGTGGATATGTACCTCTGCTACAATTTCTCAGATAAATGAAGCGGACTCATACGAAAGCGTCCATAGGATATTTTATTATGCACCCTTATATAATTATCAATGATTTCAATACAAAAGATATTCAGAATTATTCTAAAGCAGTAAGCGGCTGTAAGATAATGACATGCATTAATTTAGAATTTTCGATGGATGACTATAATTATTTACGAAAACACTACAACAGAGGAAAGCTGAAGAATTTCACACG
Organism: Belonocnema kinseyi; assembly: GCF_010883055.1. Taxonomy (NCBI): domain Eukaryota; kingdom Metazoa; phylum Arthropoda; class Insecta; order Hymenoptera; family Cynipidae; genus Belonocnema; species Belonocnema kinseyi. Next base: position 34,465,193 of record NC_046662.1, on the reverse strand, counting down.
AAGCAGGCGTCTATCAGTCTCATGGGAATTGTTATTCTGGTATGTTGATGGTTACAACAAATTACAGAGAGAGAGTAAAACATTTTTTAAATTTCAATCACTTTTTAACCTCAAATGCTTTTATTTCAAACTGTATCTTAAGTTATCTTAATTTGTGTAAATAATAAAAAATGAAATATTATAACTATAGCAATAGTTATATTCATACTAGATGCATGCTTGTTCTCTAAATTTTCATGAATGAAAAATAACTGATGAAAGATCAAAAAGTCAATCACTCATTTATTTGATTATATATAGTTGTGAATTTTATTAGTTTATACTCATTTGTATATCAAAATTGCTGCTTATAAAAATGTATTTATAGGAGCTGACTATATAAACACGTTCGAAATGAATATCAGCTAAGTGTCAAACACTTTTCCAATATATTGGAATGCGGATGCCACTAACTTGGAACTCACAATTAAGATTTTGGATTTGCCGTATTTGCTATATCTTTATGATTACTAATTATTCTGTTATTACAATGATCCATTTAGATATATCTTCAGCAAAATATTAGGGACATTTTAAATAATATTGTAACATCATGTCACTTTGTTACTGCTTTAGCTATTTGGATCTCATGAGAGAAGGTATTCAATTTGTGTAAAATATGAACTCCCCCACCCTCTTTCTGCCAAACGACCATCAGAATTCGAGAAACAGGTTTTTATGAATGTTTCTGTCTGTATATATGGCTGCATATCTGTCTTTTTGTCAAGACGATAACTTTTGAAAAAATTAGTGTATTAGATTGGCCTTTGGTATACTCTTTTAGAGTCAAAAATTAAAGGTCAAATTTGTTTGAAAGCCAATTTTTAAATAATTATATATTGATAGAATGTTATAAAAATACATACAAAATAAAAAAATTAAATTTTCGGAAGAAGGACTCAGGGTACAGTAACAGTTTAACTAGTAAAATTGTTCGCCGCTACTGTATCTACAAATTTTCTTTAAGCCATTTTCCTTTAAAAAATAAAAAATTCAATTTTTGACAGCATAAAAAATTATGAAAAATCTAAAAATTACATTTTTCGGCCAAACTATCCAAAATACGGTAAAAGATTGGATGACAAAAATTGTGCATTTGAAAAAGATCTACCATTTTTTCACCAATCACTTTTTGATAAGATTTTGATAAGATCATGAAAAACATCATAAAGTAATTATTTTCAAATTTTTATCTGCTATATCATCAGATATTGTACCTTACCGACAGTAGATCAACCCTACAAACCATGAAGGCAGAAAATCTACACATATCGATCAAGTTAAGAATCTTCAGTAACAGAAAATGCTTAGCGTCTTAATAAGACTAGATGGAAAATAATAATTTTAAATTTATCAAAAATCAAAGTTTATAATAAGCAAAGTTATTAAAGATTCTTAACTTGATCGATATGTGTAGATTTTCTGCCTTCATAATTTGGAGGGTTGATCTACTGTCGGTAAGGTACAATCTCTGATAATATAGCAGATAAAAATTTAAAAATAATTACTTGTATTATTAACACCTAGCTAAAAATTGGCGTTATTTTCTTGAATGAAGAGCTCTTATTCTGATCCCTCTAATAGCCTAATTGGAAAAGCACCTGACCGGAAATCAGAAATTTTGTGGTTCGATTCCCAATGGAGTGAAGATGGAGTAGGATCGTTTTTTCAAGAATTAATTTTAATTTAAAAACATCATAAAGAGTGAAGTATTAGACTTTTGTCAA
>NC_046662.1:34462100-34463417 GCF_010883055.1 Belonocnema kinseyi | reverse complement strand
ACAATTTGGGTCGAAAGGTCCCCGTTTTGAGACTCTCTGAATCCGAAAAACATGTTTTTACGAATTTTTCTGTCTGTATTCCTATCTTTATGTCTGTCTTTGAGCATGATGGATTTTAAAAAAGTTAATCTATTAGATTGGCTTTTGGTACACTCTTTTAGTGTGTTAAGCTAAATGCTAAGTTCGTTTGTCAGTTCTCTGTACACTTGATCATAGTACTTAAAAAGAAAAATGTTAATTTTAGATAGCTCAACAAGATTATCATAACGATTTTTTGAATTTTTTCGAAAAACTGAAAATTCAAATTTTGAGCACACAAAAAATAATCAAAAATTTCATTTTGCGGTCTGCAAATTTGTTATTAATCTCTTTTTTATAGGACACGTAGTTTTTGTTTTACTTATAGAAAAAAGAATAAAAATACAAAAATTAAATTTTTCGAAACACGACACAGGTTATGAAAAAATAAATAAATAGCCTTTTTTCAAATAAAGTAGAGGAAAAAAGTTTTATCAATGGTCTTTTTTACTTTCTTATCAGAGAAGGTATTACATTTATATCAAATTTAAACCCCTCCCGCAATTTTTGTCAAACATCCACGTTCTGAGGCCCCCTGAATCCGAAAAACAGGTTTTTACAAATTTCTCTGGCTACCGGTCTGTCTGCATGTATGATTGTCTATTCGTCTGTCAGTGAGCACCATAGTTTTGCAACAATCATTTCAGTAGATTGGCCTTTCGTACACTCTTTCAGTGTCCTAAACTAAAGGTCGAATTCGTCAGCCAGCCATTTTAGATGAAAAGTCAAAAACGGAGCGCATTTTGAATATTTTCAAGACCACTTTTTCCAAATTCGTAAGTTTTCTGTGCGGACGTTCACAGTATTCAAAAAGTGAAACAATTTATCCCCATGTTTTTTTTTCACAAAACCAAAAATTACCAGAGTATTTATAAAATTTATAAAATTCTGAAAAATACAAGCAAATGAACGTTTTATCCTAAATAATGGACTATGTAAAGAAAAGTCAAGAGAAGAAGAGGCTTGATTTTTAAATGCCTAACAAGATTATAACTTTTAAATTTTTTTTGAAAAATAAAAAATTCTAATTTTGACAGCATGCAAAGTAATGAAATATAAAAAAATTACATTTTTTCATTTAACAATTTCACACTATTTCAAAGATTGCAAAAATTGCAAAAAATGCAGAAGGCGGTTGTCCTTGGGTCGCTCCGTGTTTTTAGGGTCCACGAGGTTTTTGCTGGGTCGTCGTATTGATTCCTTTACAGACCCTAACCACCTATCTCACGATTGTGAGAC
>NC_046662.1:34460889-34462000 GCF_010883055.1 Belonocnema kinseyi | reverse complement strand
ACTTTGTTGTTGCGGATGAAAGACTTAGAGAGTTAGTCAAAGATACAAGGGTCATGAGGGGTCCTGAATGCAATACTGATAATTACCTTCTGATCTCAAAAATTAACTTAGGTCGGGATTGGAGAAAAAAGAGACCCAAGAAAGCAAAACAAACGCGAATCAAAATTGAGAATCTACAGAAACCGGATGTGAGAATAGATTTTTAAAATAAGATAATCGAAGGCATAGATAGGGCAACATAGGAGGATCGTATAAAAAACAAAGATTTAGAGGGCGCTTGGACAATGTTACGAGATATCTTTGTTAGATACAAGGTCGAAGTGTGTGGTACGGCAGTTGTAGGAAGAATTTCTGGTGATGCGTGGTGGAATGATGCAATTCAGGCTGCCCAAAAAGCAAAAAGAGAAGCGTGCAAGAGAACTTTGAACATCGCAGGTCTTAGCAATGAGGAAATAAGTAGACGTAGAAATGATTATAGACGCGAAAACAGGATACTTAAACGATTAGTTAAAGAAAGTAAAGATACAATTAATGCAGAAGAAGAGATAAAAATACAAAACGCCGTTGAAGGAAGCAGGAAACTACTTTATAAAAAATGAAAGGAAACAAAAGTAAAGAAATTGTCAACATGAGAAATAGTAGGGGGGAAATGGTATATGATGCAGACGGAATACTAGAGGCTTTCAGAGATTATTTTAGGAAACAATTCGGAGATGAAGCTATAGGACACCACAACTGCGATGTTGAACACGATGCGATGGAAAACTCAATTGAAAAACTCTGTGTCACTCAGGTTAGGAACATAATTAAGAACTTGAAAAACGGTAAGGCTGCCGGGGTAGACGGTATTAACGCTGAAATGCTTAAACACGGTGGCGAGTACATACCACATAGAGTTTGCGCATTGATAAATTTATGTTTCGAGATGGGAGACATCCCAGACGATTGGAAAGAAGCTATTATCATACCAATATACAAGAGAAAGGGAGGTAAAAGCGAGTGCAATAACTACAGAGGGATTAGCTTATTAAGCACCGTAAGTAAAATATATTCAAAAATACTTATTCGTAGGGTAATAAAAATAACAGAAGCAAAGATTTGGGAAGTCCAA
>NC_046662.1:34459193-34460789 GCF_010883055.1 Belonocnema kinseyi | reverse complement strand
TTTAAAAATGAAACATGTCTGCACTGAAAGAAATTTAAGGAGACTAATTCACGGAACTGTTCCTTGATTTCGTCACACCTTTAGCGGGAGAAATAAGATATTAAAACGCTTGGTCTCGAATGCTATGCTTTTATATCATAGATTCTGATACTTTAAAGCATGCTAAAATTGTAGCTCTAAAATCACGCGCTTCCGTGAATTAATCTCTTGAAATTACTCTGCGTGTAGGTTTCACCCAATTACACAGCCACACAGAAAAAAGTGTGCTTATCTGGTAACAAGACACACGTATGCCTATGGATTTTGGGGCGCTGAATTCAAATTCGGTATTAAAAATCACCCATCACGTCATGGTTGAGCCATAACCTCAAAAAATGACCAAAAGTCATGCACTGAGGCAACTGACATTCAAAATAATGCCAGTGATGCAAATTTTCACTTCAAAAACATGTCGACAACTGTAAAGGATCACCCCTTGCATGATACCAACTTATTTAACATAATTTTACCCAACACAACCTGACCTCACCTAACCTAAATTTACAGAAATTTATTGAACTACACGTAAAGCTCTGGAAGCATATTTTCCCAGTAGCAAATGTGTGCTACATCGAATGGGTCAACTCGAGCCTAACCTAGAAATAAATCTAACCTAGCCTAGCCTAACCTTACCTCACGAAACATAATTAAACTGATTGTGTTGTTCCGTTGTGTTTGCGGTACCGTTTCATTCAGCTTCGGCTTAACCTACATAGAGGTTTAACCTATCCTAACCTAACAAAACCTGACCTAACCTAACCGATTACGCTGATAACCCTGTTCTTGCGTACTTTCATATTTTGACATTAATAGCAGTAAATGTCTGGAGTTTTGTAACCGCTTGTTGCTAGCATCATTCGCCTGTGTCTGTAACCAGAGCACCTCCATGTGGTGACGGTGGGCAACGGATCCACATTGGCTGAGTTCCTGGGTAAACGGCGTTCATGCCGTCATGGCAGACACAGGTAAAAAGTGTATTATGTTATAGCAGGCAGAAAATAGACTGAAGTAGGTCTATAAATCAATTTAATTACGATAAAAAGCAAGATAGAATGTAAACACGAAAGATAGTATAAATATATCACTTAAGTTTAAGAAAAGCAGAGAGAAAAAAATTTTGAATAAACCTCTTATTTATTTGCATGTGTAAGCTACAGTTCTACATTTTAATTGATACAAACCTTGTCAGGTTAATTGAAATGGGGTCAATTCTACTTGAGGTTCTAAGTTTATTCAAATGAGTGATGTGCGTCTAAATTTTTAACCACCTGTAGTACAATGAAATGAATTTTATTGTGTTACAATGGGAACACTTAAGTTAAGTTGTGTTGCGTTAAGCAAAATTTCGTTAGGTTCTGTTAAGTTAGATTCATTTGTAGGTTAAGATCGAGTTAACTTTTGAATATAGCACACATTTAAGACTGAGAACCGTTTGCTTACATAGCTACACGTGTAGTTGAATTTCATTCGGCTAGGTTAGATTAGGTCAGGTTTTGTTAGGTTAGGATAGGTTAAACCTCTATGTAGGTTAAGCCGAAGCTGAATGAAACGGTACCG
>NC_046662.1:34454365-34459093 GCF_010883055.1 Belonocnema kinseyi | reverse complement strand
TTAAAATCAACCAAAGTCAGTGGAATAGGAAACAAAACGCTATCGTTCATGTGCGACTGCCGCATCGCTACGTTCAACTGTTTTCCCCCTCCACATGGTATTTGCGTTTGTTGCCGATGCTTTTAGCTATATTCTCCTTCATTCTGCTTCCACGTTTCGACCTGTTAAAGAGTTCTTATCCACTGTATGTGATATTACTGCGTACATACATCTGTTCCAGATTATTTTATTGTAGTTTTATTTTATCAGTATCGACTAGTTTCATATCGATTGTAAGTTTTTTGCACAGGTACTTCATAGGTATGAGAGGCTACACTTTTTTTTTAAATCATTATTTAATAGTTCTGTACATCAGTCTCAGATTATCTTTATTTTTTTCAGGTGAAATAATTACTTGCGAATTAAGTTTTAATTACCACTTATTATGCCGAAAAAACAGTGTTCTTGTTGCGGCAAATTCTTAAATCCAAAGAGTCATCTATCAGTAGTTCAGGATGAACGGGCATTAAATGTTCTTAAAACTGCTTTCAAAAGCTCCTTAACCATTCAGTCAAAGGTTTGCGATAGTTGTCGATGCTTTTCGATTAAAAAGCGTCGGATTACAGATGCAAAAGAGATGAGTTCTTCTGAAAATGATTTATCAAATGTTTTAGAACCAGGTAAGAGTCAGATTTATAAAAATTCAGAATTTTCCAGTGAAGATGGAACTTCAGATTCTGACTGTAGGAAAATCAAACTTCCAATAAGAAGATGTATGATTTCTTAATCCAGATGCATTGTCTGTCATCATAAGAATAATCGTATCAGAATCAAACCTTTTGCTGCATTGAGGGTTTACGTCGATACTGGCATTTTGATTCCTGCAAAAGCGAGATGCTGTGCTTCTCATTTGGTTGATAATGGTTTTCTTAATAAAGAGGCTGTTGCACCTATACAAGTCACCTCTGATTTTACTCACATGAATGCTGAGTCGACTTCTAAGCTTCTGAATGATTTGCGTGAGGAGGCAAGAAAAACAGGGTTGAATTTTGATGATCCACCTGCGCTTGAGGATAAAGATTATTATACGCTCACCGGTGTGACGAAAAATCAATTTAGTGACGTTGCACAGTACTTGTCAATTGAAATGCGTTCGACAAAAGGTCGTTCTGTGCGTTTGTGCCTTGCACTATTGTTGATTAAGTTGCGCAAAGGTCTTCCCAATGCGATTTTATAAACTATTTTTGGCATAGAAAAACGAAGAGTTGGCAGAGGAATTACAGCAGCAAGGAAAGCTCTGATGTCCTCCTTTGTACCTCATCATCTTGGTATAGGTCACATATCACCCGAGTCAGTCATTAAGGACCATACTACATCAACGGCAAAAACGCTATTCGCAAATGAAGAAGATATATGTATCCTTGCAGCTGATGGTACATGCATGTTTATCCAAAAGAGTAGCAATTACTCTTTTCAAAGGCGGACTTATTCTATGCATAAAGGAAGGAATCTGGTCAAGCCCATGATGTTAGTAACGACGACAGGATATATAGTGGATGTTTTCGGTAAGTATTTTGCTGATGGCAAGAACAACGACACTAGTATCTTTGAAAGTCTTTAAAACAAGATGCAATAAAACTGCGTACATGGATGCCCTCAAACTCTGTTATCGTTGTCGATCGCGGTTTTCGGGACTGCCTGAAGTTTTTAGAAGATCTTGGATTCGTTTCCAAAATGCCTCATTTTCTTTAAAAAGGATCACAGCATACTACGATTGATGCAAACGAATCAAGGCTCATTACTAAAGTCCGATGGGTAGTTGAAGCAGTCAATGGGTTGATAAAAACTTGGAGAGCCTTAAGTGATGTTTTTCCAAATAGTCAAATCCCGTACATCGGCGATTACGTCAGAATAGTCTGTTCTCTTTGTTATGCTTTCCGACCTCCTAGAATTCATGATAATTCCGATGATCATCTGATCGCGAAACGAATGTTGCGACTGGCTTCGCAGCCTAATCGCCTGCAAGAGCGAGCAGAAAAGGAAAACTGGGCAAAAAGGAGGGCATCGTGGCTTTCTATAACGCAAGAGACACTACCTGATTTTCCTAGGTTAACTCTTGATGAATTGCGATACATCACACTCGGAGTATATCAGCTGAAGCAAACCCAATCGTATCCCGAGGAACATTTATCTGATGATGAAATGTACTCCCTTCTTGTCCAGAAACAGGAGGGAGGCATTCTAAGAGTATAAATCCAATCTCGGCATACATCTTCTAAAGTGTATAACTTATGGATAGAAACTAATCCTGGAGAAAATCCGATAAGTGATTGGTACTGCCAGTGCAAAAGTGGTGCAAGAGTGGTAGGATGTTGCGCTCACATTGCCAGTGTTCTGTGGTATCTTGGTTACTCCAGATATAACCAAAACACTCCCAGACCTTCACATGAATTCGAAAGTCACGTGAATGATGCATAGTGTTGGTCGGAAAATGAAGGAGAAGCAGCATCATCTTCAGATGACCAAAGCAATTCTGACGAATAAGGCTGTTTCAGAGTGCCTAGCCTCTAATCGACCATAAGTTCTGATTGACTGTAAACTAATATACCTTTTCTTAGAAAAATGTCTCCAAGATTATTTCGATTATTTTATAGAAATTATTGCTAATTAATCTGATAAAGTAGGACATTTTTACTCCTTTCATGATCACAAACCTAATAAAGTATAAAAATAAGCCTTATTTTGAAGGCTAAGTACCTCAAGAAAAATGATGGCTTTAACATATGTTGTAACGCATATACGTTCGCAGTTTTTGGCCAAGTATGATCTTGCGTGAGCAATACTAACAATGTGAAACTTAGCATGATTTGAATGAAAGTGCGAAAACCCATGTAAAATACGAACTTAAAAATGATTATATCTTGAAATCAGATCACTCTCAGGAAAAATAGTTTTAAGGGGTTCTGAGACCTAGTTAGATGAATAATATAAAACATATTTGAGGCCAATCTGTAGATGGCCCAAAAACCGGCCTTATTGACCCTCCTCATTTTTTTATGTCATATTTTACAAAGATTAATTTACATAAGAGACAGGATGAATATTTATTTTCTTATATAATATTATCAAACTGAGCGTATACTTCAGAATGAGAATATGTCCGCACAGCTGGGGCACTATACTTTTTGTTAAGAAAAGTGAGTTATTAGGGCAAAGATCATTGTTCGGTAGTAACTTGTTATATTTAACTAAGGTACTAAATAGTTACGTCATATTTATCTCATAGCATCATTCATTTACTACGTTAAAACTAACCTTGTATCGTAACTTACTTCCGATTTTTTGCAGTACCATAAGAAGCCACCAGCAAGAAGTGGAAGAAAAACGGTTCGGAGAACTCCAATTTAACGTGAAGGCCATTTAGGCCAAGCGCGCAACCTCTTGCAGTCACGTTCCCAATATAACTTTTACTTTAATTTTAGCTACTCTGAACTTACTTTGTGTTTTTATATATCCTTAAAAATCCTGAATATATATTTCAAATTCTAAAATATATTGTATATTCTTTATTGTTGAGTCTAGTTTTTTTTAATAAATTATCATCGAGTTATTTTGATTTTTAAATTAAAAAATGAAGAAAACACAAAATTTATTTTGTAAGTAACTTCAAGTTTCTTCAATTACGAAATGGAACTAGTAACAGTCTAAAGTGACGATAATGTTACTAGTTATTCAAAAAAATTAATTTACTCCAAACTGTCCAAGATTCAGCATTTCTCAACGTTGATTAAATTACAGTGAGTTTTTGATTTTTTAAATGGCCTTATATTAAAAAATGTTAATTTACGTATGCAAAATGTCATATCAGAGACAAGCCCAGAAACTTGAAAAATATCACATATTTAAGCGAATACATTTTATTTTTTCAGACCAATCTTGCTTATCTGTCTTAGATGCAGCAGTAGATGCTGAAATTGTCTGCTAGAATTGATAAATTTTTTAATAATTTATTATTTTTCACATTTTCATAGTGAAAAATGATCAGTTGTTGATATTACAGGGGGCCTATGTTATAATAGTAACAGCAAAACATTTGGTTTATAAATATTACAGAATTTATAGGCATCTCACAAGTTTACAAACCTAAAAGGAAGGATTAAAGGACATAATAGTTTTTTGTGTAAATGTTGCAAGAATTTCCCGTCAATTATACAACATTTTTAGTGAAAATTACAGAAAAACTCATTTGGTCATCATCATAAATTCCCAAGTATCAAATTAAATTCGAAAGTTAAATTAAAATATGATGCAATGGTTAGTGTTCATTTGTGAAATAAAAAAGTTATGAAATATTTGAAACATTGTGACACCTTGGGTTGTTGTGTGATAATTCTGTAAGATTAACAGACTTTTGTTATAGGTGCGTGTTATCAGAAATGTTTTTATATATTATCTTATGTTAACATGGTTAGAAAATATGAATCTATTCTTCTATATTGAACAAGCTTTGTTAATTGTAATCAGGCCTTATTGGGGGTTTAAAATATGATTACCTTTAATTATTTACAAAAATATGTCCACTGATCCAACTTAAGATAACACAGCCACACACAAAAAAAGTGTGAGAACTTGACCTCACCTAACCTTAATTAACAGAAATTTATTGACCTACACGTAAAGCTCTGGAAGCATATTTTCCCAGTAGCAAATGTGTGCTACATCGAATGGGTCAACTCGAGCCTAACCTAG
>NC_046662.1:34449410-34454265 GCF_010883055.1 Belonocnema kinseyi | reverse complement strand
AACTTAGCATGATTTGAATGAAAGTGCGAAAACCCATGTAAAATACGAACTTAAAAATGACTATATCTTGAAATCAAATCACTCTCAGGAAAAATCCTTTTAGGGGGTTATGAGACCTAGTTAGATGAATAAAATAAAACATGTTTGAGGCCAGTCTGTGGATGGCCCAAAAACCGGCCTTATTGACCCTCCTCCTTTGGCAATCACTTTTTACAAGGATTCAATATGATCTGTATCTTGAAGAAGAAAAATGGTTTTTGAAAATAGTGAAAAGTTATAAAATATTCCATGAAATCATTGATATTTGTGCTATGTACAGTTTGCATAATTATTGCATTGAAATATGCGGAAACAATTTTTGGGTAAACTATTTACAATATTTGTTTAGTATGAACGATTTTGGTTAAATTAACAAAATTATATGTGATTAAAGAAGTTTCTATCAGGGAGTTAGTCGTCTATTAGACACTTAAGTTGAAAAACAATATTAATTAATTTTCTAATGTTATTGTTTTCACGATAACTGATAAACCAGTAAACTCGATCAGTTTTCCAGCATGCATAATTATTAAAGTAAGGTTTTTGGGGTTTTAGCTGTTTTTTTCGATCTACCAGATACAATTTTCTATTACAAATATGCTCTATTTCAAATTCAAGAAATAAATGGAACACTTTAATTGTGTAAATTCTTGTTCAGAAGTTGTATGTTTGACTCTCCTAACATTTATTTTCATTATATGCATGAACATCCCAGGGGAAAATTTACCACCGGCATAGTACCCCGCCAGTACCGCCGGTCGGAGTTTGGTACTAGCACGGTACTGTTAGAATCCTGGCAGGATTACTGGCTTTATACCGGTAAAACTCCTAATGATAACAATGTTCTGTACTGACTTGCAGTATTTAGCCAGTACTGGGCTAGTACTTACATTTGGTACTGGTGCGGTACCCTCTGTTAGTGCTGACCCAGTACTGGCTCAAACAATACTGCAAACTCGGCTAGGTACTGACCTTTAGTACTGGGCCAGCACTGAAGTTCACTACTGGGCCACTACTACAGATTAGTACTGGGCAGGTAATGGTCAGGCTCCAAGTGATAACGAAGGTATCCCAGGCAGAAATACTACACCGGCCTAGTACCACCCGTTTAAGTTCCAGTACTGGCTGTTTGTACTGGGCCTGTACTGTGCCAGTACTGGCTTGTAATGCTTGGCGGTACTGGCCTTTCAGTACTGAAGCAGTACTGGCAAACCGCTGGCGTTCGAAAATGACGGAGTTAATTTTTAAAATGATCAATAATTATTTAATTGTTTTAAAGACCATCCAGTCATCATCATGCGACTGCATACTGTCCGAATATTATTTATAATTACACAAATATAATTTTCAAACTGTTTGTTTGATTTTAACACCTACGATTTTTATAATCTAAAGATATAACAAAAAAGGTATATAAAAAAAATTAACTGCTAGTATTTTGTCAATACATGTTAATGGCACTGCTTAGAATGAATACATATATTACACTTTTACACATTAAATTACAAAAAATATTTCTAACACTACGGGGTTTCGAACCTACATCTATATACCTAAATCTATCGCCTAGTAGTCGAGAGTGCTAACCACTGCGCTAATCCGACAAGTTGAAACTCTATAAAAAAGCCATCCTCATAAGCTACAGTGCAGAGAAGTTAAAACAACAATTTTTCAACTCTTTTTTCTCGTTAATCTTTTTATCATCATACGACATCAAATATATATCAAATAAACTAACTGTTCAAGGAAATATAAATAATTTCAAAATAAATTATTTAAATCGACTACAATTTTTCTGCGAGTAATATTTTATTTTTTCGTGTTTCAGACCATTGTAAAAGTTCTGACAATAACATATAATAAGCATTTAATATTTGTAGCGACAAATTCGTGTAACGTTTTGCTTTTTAGGTGTTTTAGACTATTCTACAACGATTAAGACATACATACAATGTAATTTTTTCGAAACATTTAATATTTTTTTTGCATTAGGAACTTAGAATATTTTCTTTAAAAAAAGTAATGAAAAAAATTTTTTCGCCTTAATTGTATAGACAATTTCTCGACATTTCAAAACACCGTGACAACATTTATAGACGTGTTTTTTAAGTCTATTTTTGTACTACTGGCATAGTACCATCCCGGTCGTGCAGCCAACGTTCTGCCATACTGGGCGAACCACCGGCTGTCTGTACAAATTTCTAAATAAAAAAAATAATTTAAAACTTTTTGAAAAATTCTCACGTATTCTTTGAGTGATTCTAAGAACTTTTTCTTCTTTTGCATTTTCTCGAAAAGATCATACTTTCTGAAAAAAAATTCATGAATGTCTTCGCAAACATTTTGTAATTAACGAGTCATTTTGAACACACTAAGACAAAAAATTTATTTCGATTTTATAAAAAAAATTTTTAAATCGTGTTTTTTGTTGTTTAGACGATATTTTTTCATAATTAACAACATTGTATTACATTTTCATGCCCAACATTGGAAAGAAGAGATCTTAAGCTTCAAAACTATGTGTCTCTTAATTTTTTATACCTTGAATTGCATGAGTTACAATTATAGAAAGAGTGGTATACCCAAAGGGGTATTCTCGGCGTTGACGCGTTAAGGTCCACTGTAGTCCGCCCAAACCACCCACCTGCCAAGGCTTAATGCCACATGGTAATTATTACCTTAGTTTCTTTTTGCAAAATTTGGGATCTGCTTTTGTTTCCATCTTCCGCATTTCCCGTCTTGATCACAACCGTGTCCTTCTGAATCCATCTCGATCTTTTTCTCCACAAACAGAAACAGAAGCTTCAGTTCCTGCTTTGATGTCCCTTTTTACACTTTGATTGTGGCATGAAAAGCATGAAAAACCTGAAACAGTAATATTCTCTTGAATTTAAGTTTAATTTTGTGTACGGCTATTCATAGTAGTTAGAAAGACAAACAATTTATCAGAATGACTTTTTTCGATAAAAACAATATTATCGGAGTTTTAGCATTTTTTAAATGTTATAAATCCATGAAAAATAACAATTTTAAGCCAAACAACGCACGATTTTCATAACAAATTTTTGAGTTGCGTTGGAAAATCGAAAATACAAATTTTGACTGCACCAAAAATTATGAAAAATCAAAAAATTCCATTGTGTGGTCGAACTATCCAGGGTACGAAGAAAGATGAAATAACAAAAATTGTGATCCCAAAAAAATCTACAATTTCGTTAAGAATCACTTCTCGATAGGACGCGTACTTTTTGTTGTATTCATGAATAAGAAAATTCAAAATAAAAAAAAAACAATACTAAATTGATGGAAAAACGACCAAAATTACGAAAAGAAAATATTGAACAAAAAATGTTTACAAACGTCTGTCGAGAATTGAGCGCGCAGCGTGAGTGTCACGTTGAGAATGTGTACCTCAAAGTATATACTATACCTAATTAAGTAGAAAATTCAAAATATGAAGACGCATATAAATACTGCGATTTAAAAGATATGTTTTTGTTCAAGTTTTACTCAAGCATTTCAAATGGAAAGAATACATTTTAGAGCGCGATAAGAATGTACCGCCGCAGCTGGCAGATCTTTTTTTGAACGAACGTTACATCCATGCGGCCACCAAAATAAAGGCCTCGAATTTCACTGCCATAACTTTGACATATTTCTTTTCTCTTTTCCTTTCACTTCGGATTTTTGACTTATCTATATGGTCTGAAGTGTTTTTTTAATTAACTATACCATGAGTCTCCAGAGCTTCATTTGCCAAAGCAGCTGCAGCTCGATCGGAGACTCCAAATTTATTTGCTTCCCTGGTCAAAAATTGTAGATCTTGTCGCTGCTGCAAAGCTCTTCTGATAATATAATCGTTTCGAAGGTATGAAATCATCCTCCACTGTATTCGTATCAGTGTAAGGCGAGCTACTTTTTTCTACTGCCTGTAGCTCCTTTTCGTCAGTCTTTCCGCATTTTTGACATAAAGATGAAATGGCTGTCTTGTTCCAGATATCGTATTCTTTTCCTGAAACAATGGCCCTGCTTTCTGATATTGACATTTGAACCTCTTTTCAAAACGCTGAATATAAAGCAATTGTTGCCTAATATCTGCATACGTGGGCAAGCAATTAACACTGCATTCTTTTGCGATTTCAAAAACGGGGAAGTATTTACTGCACTGGTAGTAAACGTTGTTCCCTTTCTCTTGGGCATGTTAACATTCGCAGTAATATTGTGACGTTGCAACATTTTTGCAATTCACAAAGCTTCAATTGATCTGATTTTTCATTTTTTTATGTTTTCAGGGTTTTTATAAGGATCCCTCTAGAACTGCATATCACTCCAGGACTAGCGACTGTGATTATAAGAAAATTTCATATTTGAGGACTTATTTTGCTTAGTTTTGTTTGCTTTTGGTATTTAACCAACGACCTGACGTCGCCTGCGAGAAATTTCGAGGGATATCTTGGGCATCTAGGACTATAACGGTCATTAAAACGACGAGAGATGCTCGACTAGGGCAAAATGTGGAGCTTCAGGCTGTTCAAATTCTTCTGCCGAAACATGGACTATTCGAAGAACTCCAAATTTGACTTCTCCAACTAGCGCGAAACTCTACAATAATTCTTTCGAAAACTTTTTATTTTTATTTCCTTTGCATGACTAGTGATAGCTCTTTATCTCAGGCACGGCCTATCACTATTGGGACTACTGGTACCAGAGAAGGTTTTTTAAGATGTCAGGATGAATTTGGGCTCCAGGCTGACGCCAATATGTGTTACCGGAAATAAGGAGAATAATTATGCACCAATCAAGCTATATTTGGTTC
>NC_046662.1:34447324-34449310 GCF_010883055.1 Belonocnema kinseyi | reverse complement strand
TTTTTAAGATGTCAGGATGAATTTGGGCTCCAGGCTGACGCCAATATGTGTTACCGGAAATAAGGAGAATAATTATGCACCAATCAAGCTATATTTGGTTCATCAAAATTGTCACATATGGATAATGAACGGGCGTACTGAGATAGCTAGCAGCCACACCACCCATAGAACAGGATGAGAATCGTTCTTATTTCCGATGCTTTTCCAGAGGCGACGATTCGATCATATCGTTTACAAGTTGATCTTCTTTGACGTGGCTATCCTTTTTGTTGTGGATTTCTTGCTGATGTGATTTTGCTGTTAATGAGTTTTTGCGTTGTGAAACTATAAAATTCCCTTTTTTATGTAATGATTCTACTTTGATGTAGTCACCTTTTGGGAAAAATTTGATGGCAAGTATTCGAGGCTTTGCTCTGTGACTGGGCCTATTGTTAGAGTCAATGTTAATTTTCACGTTAGGTGCTTGGATTAAATTAATTATTTTGTAGAATTTTCAACTACAAAATGTAAATTCTTGATCGATTTTTATATTATTGTTGAATTCTTTTTGACCGAGTGATGGTTAATAATGTTTATTACTTATTTAGATGCTAGACTGCGTCTTCCTTTGATTGATATTGTGTTTTAATTATCTATATTATTAATCTTTCATGTTATGCGCATTGTTGTTCTATTGATTGACGACTGTTGAGCTGTTATTTCTATTTTGCCTAATCTTAGATGTTCCGATCAACTCGCGGAATTTGAGCTTACATTTTTTAGGCTTTCTTTTTTGTGACTATTTGCTTAATTCTGATTGAACTTTTTTTTTAAACCCCTTTCATGCAACTCTGACTAACACTTTTGTTTAATTGGGCTTGACCCTTTTTGTTAAATTAATCGATTATCCCCTTCTGGTAAATTTTGACCATCTACTTTTATTAAACTATGGCTATCCATTTTATTGACTTGATGACCCCTAATTAGTAAATTTTTGACTACCCACTTCTGTTAAATCATGACCAGCCCTTTTTGTTAAATTGACTAACCGTTTTCTTGAACTAACTAACCCTTTTTGGTGAAATGTGACTACCTTTTTTCGAATTTGAGAATACCTCTTTTTTGATAGAATGCGACTACCCTTTTTTGTAAATTGAAATAACCTCTTTCTGAAATTTTGAATACTCTTGAGTTATTGATGGCAACTAAACACATCCAATATGACTACTCCCTAAAGTTTGTATCCAAACTTTTAGTTATCACATTATAATTACCCTTTAAATTAGCACTTTTTAATTTTCGATTACGACTAACCCTATTTAATATGATCACCCCTTAGAGTTTTTGTCCATCTATCTAATTATTACTGGAGAAAATGACCACCCTCTAGAGTTTTTCTTACCCTTATGATTAACCCTTTTTTTGTTCACTCTTTTACAATACCCTTGTGATTAGGAATAAATTTGGGTCCCTATTTTTGAGATCAGAACTGAGAAGTAGAGTAACCTCAAAAATGAATACTGAGTGGTTATGCCAGTACTTTTTAGTTTAATAATGCAGCTTAGTTAAGCGCCGTGGAGTAGCGCCAACGGAAAGAGCCTAATGTATCGCAGATTTGTTATTTTAGGACAAAAGGTTACTTATACATGATTTTTTATGCTTTGGAACTATAAATTTTTCCAACATCTATTTTGAACAGTAGGACTATCGCTTGGACAAATAAGATTATATTTTACCAGGAAAACTGATTTGGATCAAGAGTTAATAAACCATATGTCATTTGTTATATTGAATATTGACTATTTTTGTTTTATTTTCATTGAGATATTTCTTTTCCTTTCACCTTTGAGTTTTCTTGTAAAATTTTTGCATTTTGAAGTTTTGGCTGTCGAGTGCTTATATTTTGGAATTCAGATGTTTTTGAATGGCTGCGGAAAGCCTGGTGCCCAACATACTGAGAAAGAAATTATTCTTGGATATTAAGGTTCGGAGGATGCAGTGCCGAAG
>NC_046662.1:34441445-34447224 GCF_010883055.1 Belonocnema kinseyi | reverse complement strand
GAATTCAGATGTTTTTGAATGGCTGCGGAAAGCCTGGTGCCCAACATACTGAGAAAGAAATTATTCTTGGATATTAAGGTTCGGAGGATGCAGTGCCGAAGGAAGGTGTTGATATTATGTTAGTAAATAAAGTATTATTTTCACAATATATCTAATATTTATAAAACTAAACTTACTATAAGTACACAGGAAACAACTAGGCTTTTATATCAAGCGTCACATTGTTAAGAATTGTTTTATATAAGTTTATAACGTTACGTTCGCGATCGCATTTGATTTTCATTTGTGTTTCTTCTTGCCTTATATTTTTATTTACTTTTTTGTATTTTCTACAAAATCACTAGGTCAAACAGAGATTTATATATCAGCGACTTATTTTAACGTGAGTAAGAATTTACCTATTTGGGAGAATAGAAATTAGTCAAATATTGCACTTTTCACTTTTTAATCGTTTCTTCGATTTTTCTTGGAAACGACTGGTCGTACAAAAAATAAGTATTGTAAAAATATGTATTTATCAAGATCTAAAAACTTTATTGTAAAATTTGTCTATAAAATTAATACTTTCAGAGAAAAATGAGAAAAATTCTTTTTGTAAATTGTTCGCATAGTTTTATTTCAGTAATTTATGATATGAAAATGAACCTTTTCCCTTTAGTCCCAAATTGAAATTGCAATTTTTTTTCTTTTAAACCAAACTACTAATTAATAATAAATAGATAATATAAAGTAGAGAATAAACAACAATCTGCTATGGTGGCACATGGTTTTTTTTATCTAAAACTCTCAAACGAGTTATTATTGTTGCACTTCTGTAGGAATAAGTATTTTAAAAAAACATCGATTAAGAGTAGTCAGCTCTAGACTGTTTTTAAACCAGTTTTGATGCTTTACCTCACTGTGAGGTAATGTAGAACATGGTGAATATTATAAATATCCCCTGTGTTAGTTGCTTTTATAAATTAATTTTTCACATTAACTGGTTCTTTTTGGTTAAAAAAAACATAGCTCAAATGCAATTTCTGTTTTAAAATACGCGTCTTAAGAGTGATGATAAAAAATCAGTTTTGATAGACACAGAGGAAAATTCTTTGTCTGAAATTAAGTTTTTACGGCATATGTCAAAGATTAAACAGAGAATATATTTTTGTATAAGTGATATTTTTCTTAAAGCCTCTGATATCATAAAAATTAATATTAATTCCAAAACGATTTGAATCAGTTGAAATTTCTGTTAAATCTGGACAATTCTATCAAAGGCAATGAATGTGAAGTGAATTTATACGAATTCGAGGGTTCTACTAAAATATTATAAAATCTCATGAAAATCTATGAAATGTCATGATCTTTCTTGGAATTCTTGAAAAATCCTATACAATCATTTGGAATTCTTTAAAAGATCTTAAAACCTTAAATTTTACCCTAGAATATGTAAATTTTTTGAAGTACCTTCATATTCTTAAAATCTATTAAGAAAATTCTTCTAATATTCTCTACAATATGCAAAAATACTTTAAAATAATTCGAGAAAATTCCAAGATGCGTTTAGAGTGCTCGACTAATTTAAATTATTTAAAATTTAACTAATTCCGTCAGTAAACACAATTTGACATAAAAATTAGACTAATTTTGTTGGTCACTTCTGAGAACTACCAATTCAATAGTGAATTGCTTAACATACACACTATCAAGTTGTTGACGCAGAAATTAATAAGATTATTTTGTTACTGAAACAGATTTTCAAGAATAAGCGAGAGAGTGGATTTCAAAGAAGAAATATATATGAGAAATTCGCTTCAGTTTTTTTTATTGTAACATGGATTCCAGTGATTCACCAATTCAATTTTAGGGAAAAAAGGGCATTTTTTCTTTTAAAAAGGTTCTCTAGTTTGTACTTTTATTATTTAATTAATAGTTCTTTACTTCGCTGCGATGAGTGCGATGTTTTTACAGAAATTCCTTGACTTTGGTCATTTTGTTAGAATATCCGTGACTCTTGGACGCCTCCATCTTATTTTAAACTTTTTGAAACATACATTTACATCACTTTTTTGGTTTTCCTAATCACTGAAAAATTCCAAATGACGTTTTAATTTTGTTAAAATTTTAGAACTCATGAACTTACCTATAGCTAATTCAGAGATATTTAAAACCATAAATATAAGATACCGTTGTCTGTTTAAAAATAAAAAAATTACTTTATCAAAATATATATATTTTAGTCTTGTTGATTTGAATTTTCAGTATTGTTCATTTTTAACCATAAATAATAAACTATAGATAATTTTTTGCTCGCACTTCGCTTGAAGGACGGGCGACTGTTGGTTCACGCGCTTCCTGCTCGTTCTTTGTATTTCCCCTACAATTGTGCGCAGGCCTTTGAAAATTAAAGTTAAAAAAAGTGACAATTGTAAGTTGGTAATTATGTGAACTCTCTTTTGTTGAAGCTTCTTCGGCTTTAACGAAGGAGCTTCCATTTTTTACATAATTTTCTGACAAATACCTCCTAAAAACTAATATATAGCCTAGCCTTTCTCGGCTAATATCTAATACTTATTTACTATTTGAAATATTCTCCATTTTCTTACACCTTCTTCCTCCCCTGCTATCAAAACATTCTAAAATAGTATTCCCCTTCCATCTCCATCGTCTTACCCCTATTCCTGTTTTCCTTCTCCCAAGAATGTTCCCTAACCAGCTTACTTCCGCCCTGTTCCAAAATTTTTTCCTAATATTCACACGTTCGACTACCCATTATAATCCCTAAACTCGTTCTTTCTATCTCCCTCCCGGCAATGTAGTTGGGCGTATTCTTTGACAACCCCAGTGTTCACTTTACATAACTCTCCTATATCCTATTTACATCCTCCTTTACCATCGTTACCCACACTTCCACTCCATAAAATAACACACTTATTACTAGCGAATCGAACAATTTTGTTTTTCTCACAAAATCATTTCCCTCCTTTCCTGAAAAAAATACCATAATCACTATGTCATCTGCTAGCTTACTTTCCATATCCGCGATTGAAATTGCAAAAAGGGTTGGGCTATGTTGACACCCTTGTCTCAATTTCCTATCTACTCAGAAAACCTCCGAAAATCTCTCCCCTCCTCTTGCTCTATCCCCCCCCCTATCCACAGAAGGGATCGCGCTTTTTAGATCTACAAGAAACGCGTACACTTTCGCACCCTTCTTAGCTACTTCTCTACCCACAACCTGCTGCAAGATGTGAATATTATCGATAGTGCTCCTTTCCTCCATAAGGTCCGCCTGTGTCTCCAACAGTATTTCTTTCTTCTGGTAACATTATCACTATTCTCTAACCGGGGATTGACTTTGTATTTACCAATATTCTTAATCTAATTACTGTATCTGGCTGATTTTAATAACTGATCTTACATACACCAAAAACCGTATTAATTTTTGGTTATAATTCTGTTGCATTTGAAACTTATCTCAATGATATTTAATTTCATTGAGAAATTCGTTCAATTTGAATTTACTTTGTTCTTTCCAATAAATTATAACCAACAAAATGCATTGATTTCAATACTGATAGGACATTAAAACTAGCATTATTTTTATAACTTTTATAAAAAAACCATGGATTGTGGATTCAACCGAGGGAGAGATGAGTGCATCTTTTAGTGATGAATTTAATATATTTTTAGATAATTTATCAAATATTAAAAATAAGCAAATAGAATTTTCCTCTAATATTAAACAAAACGAAACCAGAGCTTCCTTCGCACAACAAGGTCTTTATCGTACGATAAAGTGTTAAGTCGTTACAATAAATGTTGCGCACACTGCTTTTTTATTCGTTTAATGTCCTCACACTAAATGCAAATATGCACAATGAGATTTCTACATGAACGTGGAGTTAAGTAGCTTTCTCCTTGATTGACTCTTCTTCAATTAACATTTTTTTTCAATGGCAGGTGAATCAATGAACCAAGAGAAACCCTCCTCGTAGGCTCTCAAGTAAGAAGTCCTGGTAATCAAAAGAGACCTAATACCTGTATCAGAATCAATGTATAAAGTGCATAGGTCCGACGCTATCCCTACTTATTAGATGGTGGCCCGCGAATTCGATCGTATGATTAAATGATTTCGTGAATCATCCCTTAGTTCTACATGGCTGTCCACTTTTTAGTCAGGGGCGTATCAGTATAAATATTCGCCCATAACTTTATCATTAAATTCTAATTGTAAAAATGACAGTAGTACCGTGAATCCCTTCCTCCACCCAATTAACAATCCCTCCTCCCTAAATACTTTGTTCACTTCCCCCATCAACCTCTCTCATACATCTTGTGTGCCAAACAGCTATGCTTCATTTTTCACCCCGTCCAGCCCTGATGCCTTGGACCTTTTCAACTTCCTTATCTGCTTCTCTACCTCCTCGACATTCAGCTCCTCTCCATTCCCCTCCCCCGTTCTTCTATTCCCCTCATCTCACTTCCGTGTATCTGATCCCTGAAATAAATCTTTAAAAAATGGCCTCCATTGCTCACTCTCTATCTTCTCCTGCTCTTTCTTCTTACAAATCACCCTGAACTCCCTACTCATTTCTACGTGCTCCTCCCTTTTCGCAGTTTCTTTCTTCCACTTCCTGTACATCCTTTTAACCTTTCGCTTCATAATTTTACATTCCCTATCCCACCACGACTTCAACATTCCTTTTTTCTTCTTTGTAAATATTTTCTTTTGCACATGTACATTTACTTTCTCTTTCAGATCCTCTTATATCACTTTGACCGACTCCCCTTAAAAGGTTACCTTTCCCAACTGCTCCTGATATTTCTCTATTGCCTCCCTCGTCCAGGAAAACCTCTCCCTAACGATCCTTCTTCCCCACCTTGCCTTCCGCTACCCACCCTTCTTATCCACAAAGTTAATGGCTGATGATCTGATTTCACCCTCCCTTCCAATGTGAATTTATCTGCCTTCTCCCACCCTTGCATATTCATGGTTACATAGTCTATCACCGATACCACTTCTTACTCACATACTTGTCGTTTTCCCAAAAAATTAATTTGTTTATTTTGTGTGTATTCTTATAAAAAAAGTTTATTACATATTTGCACACGTTTTTTGAATGCAGAATTTTTTGACACTATGTGTTTTCCTACCTTGCCACATTTTTCTAATGATTTGATTTTCTTATATCAATGTTATTTTTCGCGACTAAAACATCTTGTAGAGCGCATACTTTTTGAATGGCTATCCAAAATGGCTTCCCAAGAGAACTTCATTTTCAGTTTCAGACACTAAAGAGTATACCAAATGCCAATATAATAGATTGATTTGTTTAAAAGTCATCGTGCTCATAGACAGATATTCAGCCATAAACACAGACACATACATAAAAAAATGTTTTTCTTATTCAGAGGGTTTCAAAACATGTGCTTTTGACAGAAAGAGGGGATGGGGGTCAAATTTCACACAAATCGAATACCTTCTCTTATGAGAATTTAAAAATATATAAACGTGCAGACTTTTGAGGCGTTTTAAAATATTTCTAATTTATATTTATTTTTGAGGATTTTGTCTAAAAATATATCTTTTGAATTCATAATAGTTTTATGTTTTACCATTAATAGTGATTACCTTAATACAAATAGCAAAACCAGTAACAAATTGAATTAATGTTGGAATATTATTGACAACGTCCACAATATATTGCACAAGATAGATCAAAATGGACAATGTAGAAACAGAATAATTATTAATCATAAAGATAGAGCAGATACGGTAAATCCAAATTCTCCA
>NC_046662.1:34429870-34441345 GCF_010883055.1 Belonocnema kinseyi | reverse complement strand
AGAAGGGTGCATAATAAAATATTCTATGGACGCTTTCGTATGACACGACTTCGCTTTCTGAGAAATTGTAGCAGAGGGACATATCCACATTTATTATTTATGGCACCGACAATTTGCATAATTCTCCTCAACGTATAGTTTATATCGAAATGATAGGGATGGCAATAAACCTTTAAAGCTTACGAGTTACAGACTACTGAACGTAAAGAAAAAAATTCTACTGGATCCTGAAAGAATATCACTCTTATGTTAAAACAAAAAAAATATTACAAGTCGCAGTCAGTTATTGATGGGGAGACACAAATTTTACAATTTTGGAACAATTTTAGCTAATATTAACATTTCCCACGGGGAAGCGGCAATTTTCACTTATTACAATTTTGTAAAAACTTTAGGTTGCACTAGTAATTTTCGTCAAAAGTGTCATTTTGAACAAGAATGCAACAGTTTGATGTATTTTTGCACATTTTATAAACGCTTTGCTTCCTCATAGGTATCAAACCTTTTTTCATTTGTCTGCCTCTCTATTAATTAATCAATAATGCTCATCAAAATTTCTTCAAAAAATCAATCCACGCACCTCGAAGACGTGAACAATTACATCAGTGTACTGTTATATTCCCTATATTAAAAGAAGCCTCATATAAATAAGGTACATAAATTTCTTTAGCAATTCATAAATGGCATTGGTTGTTTATGGTAGGTCATTAATGGTTCTTAATTTCGGCAATCTATGCATCTTGAATACGCGAACAAATATAATACAGTACTGTTGTATTCCCGATAATAAAAAAACATTCCTTATATCAAAAATATAAACTATATATTGCTACATTCTCATAGTAAAAAAGGTATTAGTTTTATGTGACCCCTTGAATTTAAAAAAAAAACAGGTTTTACTGTGGCTTCTGACTGTCTGTAAGCCTGTCGTCGTCATCGTCGTCTAAATACCGGGAAACTTTTAAAAGACTAGTTCAAATTAGGGTACGCTATAGCACATATTTTAGGAACCAAAAGATGAACTTCGTTAACCAGTACGAGGTGTGTTCAAAAAGTAAGGTAACTTTTCAATTTTCGCGGGCTACGTTCATTCAAGTTTAAAATTTTTTGTTTTGTTGTGTTGGTACACTCGTCACGAACATATGTTCACAGTTTTGACTATATAGCTCGTATTTCTTTTCTGGCAGAGGCGTAAAAGGTTAGAAGGGTTTGGTGTGCTCGGCGATTTTCTTCTTTCGAAAAAAATAGAGCAAAGAGTTTGCATTACATTTTATGTGAAAAATGGAATTCAGTGCTCTAAAACTCTTGAAATTTTGACAGTTGCATACGGTGAGTCAAGCAGTGGAAGAAATCTTGTTGAAAAATCGCCGAATTACCATCAGCGAAGTTGCTGAAGATGTTGGCATATCGGTTGGCTCATGCCATGCTATCTTTTCGGACGTTTTGGGCATGAGACGTGTGTCAGCGAAATTTGTTCCAAAACTGCTTAAGTTTGATCAAAAGATCCATCGCATGACCATCGCTCAGGAGATGTTGAATGAAGTCAATAATGATCCTGATTTTCTCAAAAGGATTATAACTGGAGATGGATCATGGGTATATGGTTATGACGTCGAAACTAAAGCCCAATCGTCTCAGTGGAAGCATCCTGAGTCTCCAAGACCGAAAAAAGCACGTCAAGTTCAGTCAAATGTGAAGGTTTTGCTCACTGTCTTCTTTGATTAACGTGGCGTAGTGCATCAGGAATTCTTACCACAGGGTCGTACGGCCAATAAGGAGTATTACCTTCAAGTTATGCGCCGTTTGCGAGAGGCGATACGCAAAAAACTTCCGGCACTTTGGTAAAACAATTTGTGACTTTTACATCACGATAATGCACCTGCTTATTCATCGTTGCTTGTGAAAGATTTTCTGACAAAAAACAGCACCACAGTCATACCGCAGCCTCCATATTCACCGGATTTGGCCCCCAGTGACTTTTTTCTTTTCAAAAAAATGAAGAGACCCATGAAAGGACATCGATTTTCAACGATTGAGGAGATAAAAACTGCATCGCTGAAAGAACTCAGGGCTATACCACAAATTGATTATCAGAAGCGCTTCGATGATTGGAAAAAGCGTTGGCACAAGTGTATTATATCTGAGGGAAATTACTTTGAAGGGGACAAAATAAATATTGAGGAATAAATGAATATTTTTTTAGAAAACCATAAAGTCACCTTATTTTTTGAACACCTCTCGTATTTTTGTACTACCCGTCTTCGTTTTAATAATACACAAAAATAATTACAAATAATAAATAGCATTTCGAGGTTTAACTATGTGAGATATGAAAAAAAAATTAAAACAGACTGTGCATCCGAAAAATTGCTTTAAATTTGTTATTTATTGCTAACGAAGTGTTCTTTTTCAGGTAATCGTAAAAAAATAACATCAAAATAAAAAAATTTAATTATTCGGAAAAGCCATAAAAGGAAGGATACAAATTTGTTATAATTTTTTGTTATAAATCGTACTCAAAATAAGCAAATTAACTTTGTGGAGAAGCGACACAAGACACAACAATATTTTATGTAACCTAATTTTCCTTCGGAATTACAATTACAAATTTTCTGAGATCCACTGCATGCTACAACGTGTATTTACTGTTTGAATAGTAAAACATAACATAAAAAAACAATTTGATTTCATAAAAAACGACACAAGATGCTAGAAAATAAAGAGAATGAAAGAATAATGAGACAATGTATAGAATGAAAAAAAAAAATATATAAAGTTTTTTAGTACAGCTGAGAAGAACAATTATTGTAAAATTAGAAACAAATAATAAAGTAATTTCGTCAAATAAAATTGTACTTTATTTTGAAATATCTAAATAAACAGTCCCATTCTGAGGTACAGGAATAAATATAATATGAATTTGATATAAGAGAGTTAAAGCCGACCAAATTTTAACAAAAGAAAATTGACAATTACCAAATTACATTTGTCGCAGCTTTAACCTTTAATTTTTTAAATTAGAATAAGTATAGAAAAACTGATTAAAAACAGTAAAAAATAATTACAACAACTATTGGTAAAATAATTATTATTCGTAAGTTTTAAGCATCTTGTATATCATAATTTGCTACGGCTCAGTCAGTAAGTTATTGGCAGAAGAAGCTGTTTCCTCAATATAAAGAGCAAGTATTACATTTCACCATACTTAGTCGGTGAGTTTTACGATAAATTCCGTGATTGGGATCAGTGCCAATTTTTAATCTATGCAAATAGGATAATGATCCCTGTAATGGACTACGCTTTTCTAGTTTTTGCCTGAAAATATTGCTGGAGAAAATAAATAATAAATTTGTCTCCTAAAAAAGACCTGTTTACCATATATAAGTTAAAAGGAAATTGAAAATATAATAACAAATTATGGATAATAGTCAAAATTTAGTCGCTCATTTCATAATAATTTTGTATGTTTGCTTTTCAAACTACAATTCATAATGTCAGTGGAGCTTTCAATAAATTTTGAATGAAGCTGTGAAATATATAAGATGTAGATGAACGCATTTCACCTACAGTAAATCGCCATTATCTTATTAAAAAGGTTTTATTACAACCTTCAATATGATGTTTATATTTGGATATATAAAAAATTGTTTTGAAAATAATGGAAACTTGTTCGAAAGTAAAAAAACAAAAGACTAAATAAAAATAATAGGAACTATCATCTGTACATATGATTTTTTCACATAATCAAACTTCATTTTTTAAATTATCTAAATGATTTTGCTGAACACATTTTTAAAATCTAATACTTGCAGAAAGTGTCAAAGCATAATGCTTTCGGTTTCATAAATAAGAAACTAAACATTCTTTGTGTTTGGTTATTGTGAAAATTACAATTTTCCATTTAAAAATGTACAACACTTTTTCTTGAGCCCATTTATTAATACCTGACTAGTACGCGTCTACTATGGAACGTTAAACAAAAGATAGAAATTAGCGAAAATACTATACATGAGACATTTTTTATTTCGAACAATTTTATTATTGGCAACTATTCTTCAAAAAGTGATCAAATATTTTTTTATATTGCGCATTATTCCGATTATTTAGGTCACTCTGAATTCACTCATGAATTTCGCCTATCTTTTTTGAGAAATTTACTCATGTAACCCTTCAAGTGGATTTCAGTAAATTGTAGGCAGAATAAGCCGATTTTACTATCTGAAAATTAAAGATTAAATTAAAATCTTTTTTCAGTACTTGCTTCTTTATTGAAATATTTAATGAAACAAAAATCAAATAAAGGAACCTTGACAAATTTCTCTATTTTCATGACGATAAGGGATAAACCAGTCAACTGTATGGGTCTTCTAGCGCGTACCCTAATGAAAGCAAGTTTAATTTTTGTTTTAATTGTTGTTTCGACCCAATCGATCTGATAAACTTCTTCTGCAATAGACGTGCTCTATTTAAAATAGGGAAATACTATAATTTAATATTTCTTATTTTTGATAATTAAAAGATGAGGGGCGAAATATAATACAAAAAAGTTTAGAATTACCTGTTCCATCAACTTTTCCCCAAAAAAACAGTAAAGAAATATCTGCAGAAGAGCAGTGAGTGAAATGAATATTAGCCTCCAGCTATATGAATTTTGTATACTCAATTTTGATAATGCATAGATGACTGCACACAAACCTATCATTGATGCAAGAGATTGTACAAATATAATAAGCCAAATGACTCACTCAATTTTTCTCCAAGCCTAAAAAAAATATATTTTTAACCAATTAATTTTTCATGGACATTTGCTTTCCCGGTATGGTGCCGGTGTGGGGCATGGTATCAATTACAAAAATGCTAGAGTTTTTAGAATTTCATATTAGTTCTTTGCATAAAATAACTGCCTTTTTTGGAGCACAATAATGTGTTGAAATTTTTATTATAAAGTTTGCGTCAAGCGTATAATTATCAGAAGTATAATAATTAATTAAGAAGAAGACAGAAGTATAATAATAATTAATTAAGTTTGGCTGAAACAGATGGAAAAGTTTTTAGCAGAAATTAAGCACTTTCTGAATATGTTGAAATATGTGGTGTATGAAAGTATTAAATTCTAATAGGGGAAGTAAGAGATGGTAACAGTGCTTGATAATAGTAGGTCGGCAATTTGAGCGACAATGTAGAAAAACACAGAAATTTAGTTATCTTGTGAATCTTGTAATTTTAATATTTTCCTCACTGTTAGGTATGTTGTGTCTCATAAAATTCGATGTTTTTTATGGTCACTGAAATTGAATCTAAAACCTGTTTCTCCTCATCACGTCAGCGTTTTTTTCTAACCTCAAAAAACATCTTGGAAATATAAAACTCAACAATAACAACCCTTAAGCCACAACCTAAAAATGTATAACCTCAAAAGTCATAAATCTGAAATGCCAATAAACTGCAAAACCAAAATGCAGCAAAAAATAAAAATAATAACGCGCTTTATAATTGCATACGTCCACCACTTCGTAACCTCCAAAGCCATAAGCTTCATTACCCTGAACGGTGTCCTAAGAAGATTTCATTTCTTAATTACAACTCCGTATCATGTAGAATTCAATTTCATAACTCCACATCGCCATCCTATATCTTCAAACCCTCATAGTCTTATAACCCAGAAACTCCATAATCATGTAGTCCCATATCCGTAACAACAAAGAGAATTACAAGTGATTCTTCAAAATCTCAGAAAGCTAAAAATTTATAGTCGAGACTTAATTCTTGTTTTGCAGAAAGTTTGAACTAAATATTTTATCTTCCCACATAAAAATTCGTGCGCACACGTTTCTCGCACGTCCATGCGCGTACGAAATGCTTGCAAGAATTCACCACATCTAAGAGCATTCTGCGGATGCGCCTTTAGTGCGTGCACAATGCTTATCCAATGTTAGCATGTGTACAATCACCCTGTGATGGAATTCCGAACTACCCGAAGCATACATACGTGTACCATGAATGCAGTTTGAAATCTGCTAAAGTAAATAGAAATTTATTATTGTTATCCATAAAAAAAGTTAAAAGTTTTGAATTCAAATAAATACGAAGAAGAGAGTTAAAAAAATTATTTTTTGCAAAAGAAAAAGAAAATTTTTCAAACATAAAATTAAAAGAAAATTAGAAATAACATTAAAACAGGAAGATAAATGTTCATTAAAAAGCATTAAGAACTTTTATTAACTAAATAAAATGTATGAAATCGACACCCGAAACGAAATTTTTCAACAAAATAGTTTAATTTAAAAAAATAAAAGCTAAATTTACAATAAAGATGGAGCAGTTACATTTTCAGTTAAAAAGTTGATTTTTAGCTAAAAACAAAAAACTAATTTTCAAGAAACAGTTAAATTTTCAGACAAAATAATGAGTATTCAATTATTCAATTTGTAATTACTATTTATTTAATAAAAATAATTCATTTTAATGCCATATCACTGTCGGACTTTATACTGCTTGTTCTCTAAAGTCTAACGACTCTAAAGTAACGCCAGATTTATATTGATCTTGTATTCGATACAAGAATATTAATTAGGTTAGTATCCTCTTCGCGTGTGAAGAGGGTCTTAAAATTGTTTGTTTGTAATAAAAAAATGTACAAAAAAGATTTAATTTCGAATTATTCTCCAGAAATGAAAAATTATGACATGCTTATAAGGTAGCTGAAAGAATTACGGAAGGGGAAACATTTATCGGAGAAATACTTGATATCTTGTAACTGAAAATGTAACACATCTAATTTTTGTATTTATAAAAGCAATACCTAACCTTAACAAGAAAACACTTTATTTTTGGCCTCAGACAATTGGATCCTTCCCGGTAATTGGTTCCGTTACCCTATTTTTCGTACTTTATTCGATGATAAATAAACAATGTTAAGAGCCTTTTCGCGTGCGCACTGAGTGCTTGCGTCATGCGCATATGCACGTGCATTACACGACATGCCTGGCATATACGCCTCCATGGAAGATACATCTGCTTGCTGATCTTAACGCAAGTCGTGCGTGAAAATATGCACGGCGTGCCTGCGTCATGCGCGCATGGTGCGCAATAATCGTTATCTGGGTTATTTCTCATAAACTTTGGGTCTTGAAAACTAAAATTTGAATACCTAATCAGGTCAAAATTTCCTGCTTTGTAATAACCTACATTTAGAGATACCCAGAAACAGCGCCGTGGATGTGGCAGGCTTCTGTTTTCTTTGTGGTGCTTGATTTACGTAAGTCAAATCGCCTCCCACAACTATCAAAGAGCTTCAAAACTTTATAAGTAGCCATTTCATGTGTTTTCAGTTTTAGAATGATAACGCGTTCATTGAGGAGGTGCCCTGGATGCCGATACACGACAAAACTGTCAGTCTCAGAACTCAAATACTTGGCGGACCAAAGAAATCGAATGGAGCCTCTACAAAGTACCCGTAAAGACCCCATTGGGTCCCCATTCCGTTCGTTTTTAAAAAACTCGAAAAAACAGCAAAATGAACTTTTAAATTGTTGAAATTCGGACTCTACGTTCAAATTCCCTAT
The DNA here is from genome assembly GCF_010883055.1 of Belonocnema kinseyi. Classification (NCBI taxonomy): domain Eukaryota; kingdom Metazoa; phylum Arthropoda; class Insecta; order Hymenoptera; family Cynipidae; genus Belonocnema; species Belonocnema kinseyi. The sequence continues at coordinate 34,433,780 of NC_046662.1, read as the reverse complement.
AGAAGGCCACGAAATAATCGCAATAGTTTTTTTTTGCAACAGTAAAAAGTTTAAAAAAATATAAGACGTATAACGCCTGTTGACTGCGACTTATAGGCGATGCGTTTAAAGTGCTGCAGTCAACAGGTGTTATACGTCTTATGTTTTTTTTTTAACTTTTTACCGTTGTAAAAAAAACTATTGCGATTATTCCGTGACCTTCTATAGGGAATTTTAACGTAGAATCCGAATTCCAACAATTTAAAAGTTGATTTTGCTGTTTCTTCAAGTTTTTTCAAAAGGAACCGAAAGGGGTCTTTACGGGTACTTTGTAGAGCCTCCATTCGGTTCGTTTGGTCCGGCAGGGATCTTACGTGCAAGTAAATTTACTGTTGAATTTTAGGGTTATGGGACTTCAAGGTAATGTAGCTTATAAGCTTTGAGGTTATGAAGTGATGGACGTATGGAATCCCTGGCGGACCGAAGGAACCGATTGGAGCCTCCACAAAGTACCCGTAAAGACCCCCATGGGTCCCCATTCGGTTCCTTTTTAAAAAACTCGAAAAAACAGCAAAATCAACTTTTAAATTGTTAAAATTTGGATTCTACGTTAAAATTCCCTATAGAATCTCACTGAATAATAGCAATAGTTTATTTTACAACGGTAAAAAGTTAAAAAAAATATAAGACGTATAACGCCTGTTGACGGCTACTTACAGGCGATGCGTTTGCAGTGTAGCAGTCAACAGGCGTTATACGTCTTATATTTTTTAAAACTTTTTACCGTTGTAAAAAAAACTATTGCGATTATTCCGTGGCCTTCTATAGGGAATTATAACGTAGAATCCGAATTTCAACAATTTAAAAGTTGATTTTGCTGATTTTTTGAGTTTTTTAAAAAGGAACCGAATGGGGACCCAATGGGGTCTTTACAGGTACTTTGTAGAGGCTCCATTCGGTTCCTTCGGTCCGCTAGGGATTTTAAAGCTGAATCTCTGTGGGATTGACGTTTGAAATTTGCGTGTAAGTTTTCCTTTTGCTGCATTTTGGGTTTGTAGTTTATTGAATGTCAGATTTATGAGTTTTGAGGTAATACATTTTGAGGTTATGGCTTTTAGGGTTATATGTTCTCGATCTCAAGGTTATTGAGCTATGAAGGTATAGGTTTATATGGCTTAAGGGTTGAGATTCTTGGGTTGTATAGTTCCAATATGTTTTTTGAGGTTAGAAAAAAAACGCTAATGTGATGGGGACAAACAGGTTTGAAATTCAGTTTCAGCAACCCAAGAAACATATAATCCACTTGGTCTGGTTTAAGGAACGATAAACTCATTTGTTTGTGGTCCTGTGTATTGATTAAATTCAAAACCTCCCCGGCGAACCGAAGGAACTGAATGGAGCCCCCACTAAGTACCGGTAAATACCACATTGGGTCCCCATTCGGTTCCTTTTTAAAAAACTCGAAAAAACAGAAAATCAAATTTTAAATTGTTGAAATTCGGATTCTACGTTCAAATTCTCTATAGAAGGTCATGGAATAATCGCAATAGTTTTTTTGCAATGGTAAAAGGTTTAAAAAGATATAAGACGTATAACGTCTGTTGACTGCAACCTACAGACGATGCGTTTGAAGTGTAGCAGTCAACAGGCGTTATACGTCTTATATTTTTAAAAAATTTTTTCCGTTGCAAAAAAACCTATTGCGATTATTCCGTGACCTATTACAGGGGATTTCTACGTAGAATCCGAATTTCAACAATTTAAATGTTGATTTTGCTGTTTTTTGGAGCTTTTTAAAAAGGAACTAAATGGGGACCCAATGGGGTCTTTACGGGTACTTCGGAGAGGCTCCATTCGGTTCCTTCGGTCCGCCAGGGCTGATTTAAGGTTATATTTAAAAATAATAATGCAGCAAGTGCCAAGTCCAAGTTTTAATAAATTTATTTCCATTCCTGATTATAATTTTCTATTGAAATATACTTGAAAGGATTGTCTTTACTTGAACGCGAAATGTTATGTTTTATTTCTTTAAAATAGACCGCAGCATCTAAATTGTGAGGTCATAACCTTAAAATAGTAAAAATTATTGTTATAAGGTCATTTCCAATTATAATTATAATTTCTCACTGCAAATATTACAGGTATTTACACGGAAAATGGAATTTTCAAGGTATAAGAAGTTATAACTAGGTTTTGCGACATACTTCACTTTCATTGCTAAGAAAACATTTATTTAGTATTGACCATGTCTTGACTAATTTTTGTCCGTTACATTATATTCTCAAGAATTATTATATTATATACTTTTTATCATACGAGGATTACATTTTTAAAAGTAAGCGGCTGTAAGATGGTGGACACCATGCCCCATCGCAGGAGTGACGTCATAATCTAACCTGATAATTTGAGCTTCTCAGAAAGAAATGCAGATATCAAAATCACATTTCAATTATAATATACAGGAAGTTGCATTCGAAGCCCGACCCCATACCTCACTCTGCCCTAAAAACTAAATCTAAGGCTTATATATATGTGTCAATGTGGCGATCAACGCAATCTTTTACGATCCTCGATTCACATTGATGGATAATGGATTCACAATCATTTTTATTTTGTAATGGAGGAAGTAAGTGCAGGCGGTGAATGATGATTTCTAGTTCTGCGCAGATTTGTAGCATTATCACCGTTGCTAAACTTTCAACTGAAGCTGTTATATTAGTAGCCATAATACAAGCCACTATTTGGTGAAAATATGTGAAAAATATGCAATTCTGGATTCTAAGCTGTAAGGAATCCAAACCTTGAAAGGAAGTGGAAAGTTGCTTTTCGCCGACAATGGAGTTATTAATACCAACAATCCTGTAATGCTGGTCATGAAAAAGAAAATCAACGTAGTCGACCTATAACAATATTTTACAATGATTAAAAGTATACTGCAGCGAAGTACTGTGGATGTATTTACTATGGGTGAATTTATTTGTGCTTTTTTAATGAGTATTTCTGTTTCTCGCGTGAAGGTATGACATGAATTTGCTTTTTCTTACTGACTTTTTTCCTAATAAAAGAAAAAAATTGATACTTTCAGAATTCGCCATGCTTATGTTTCGGTCTTACCGACAATCAGGAAGCCCACCCAACTACTGGCTCACGCAGTTTCTGAGAGCGTAGGACAAGAGACGATTGCGACTCTTGCTTCGGAAGTGCCGCAGTGCGTAAGTACTCGGTCGAGTATATTGCGTCATATTATGTATTACAACTGGAAATGATTCAGGTGGCCCTGAATGTTCACGTATCCACTTTACAAACTTAGGAATAAGGACATTTGACGGCAACATCGAGACTGTTCCTAAACCGAGAGTCGGGTGTATAGGTAAAACAAACAAATTTTTTTTAACTTCATAAATAAGTACGGGCAGGTGTTAACTGTTTCAACAAAAGGTTGATCGTTGTATCTGAAAGACGCGAATAAATACGTTAGATATCGTATTTTTTATATTTTGAATATAAAATTATTTTCTTCCATGTAAAAAAGAACAATTTTAGTTTTTGGAAACTCTGAACGCAAAAAAACTAATTCTCAGTGGCCGATTTAGCTGAAAATTCTTGCAGACCTGGAAATCGGTCGGAATAAGAGTAAAAAATCCCATTCCCTGGCAAGGGAATGAAATGTTTGAAAAGGGAACATGGCATACCGTGTGTCCCTACCTATGGGTACTGACTACATACGTACGCTCAGACACACACACGATACAACAAATAAGAACTTGTATAAAGTAAAAGTTTTCTCGGCTGGGATGAGGACTGTGCTGAATCAACCGAGGGCTGTAAACTCTTGTGACTCAGCCGGGCGCTGAAAACTGTGCCGTTTCGTATAAAATTTGAGAAAACTGTGCCGATTCAGAAAAGTTTGAAAGAATGTGCTATTTCACGT
>NC_046662.1:34422502-34429770 GCF_010883055.1 Belonocnema kinseyi | reverse complement strand
ATATATATATATATATATATATGTATATATGTATATGTAAATACACAGTAAACACAACATTATTGTTGTCATATTGTTATTGCGTTTATAAAAAATAGCCCCATTTTGCACCCCACCATACATCTGATTTTGGAAAAAGATAATTGCGCAAGAGCCATTTTTTAATTCTTGCATTTCATTGGTCAGCCGTCATGATGAATTGACATAGGTTCAGTGATACGGTGGACCAAGTTGTAAACGAAATTCGAATTCCTTTATTTAATGTTGTTCATTGTTAAACATATATAAAAAAAACAAATTAGAGGAAAATAAAATTTGTTGAAGACTGCTTGGGTGTGAACTAATAATTTAACTAACACATTCAGAGACGATCTCGTATATCTTCGCGATGAAAATTATCTTGCTTTGTTTGTGAGGTTATGGTGCATAACAGTTTTCAATGGCAGCACAAAAACCAGTCTAATTTCGTATACTTGTTTCGATAACATCGAGCTGCTTATTTATTGAGAAAAATATCCAATCGACAATGAAAGCTTCCGCTATTTTCACTACGAAGTGGAAAATGAACAAATTTACAACAATTCAAAGGTATGATCAAAGCTATTGGGTATAGCTGGAAGTTTATATTCCCGATAAGAAAAGAAGAATAGAGCAAAATTAATATCTTCAGATTCAAGCGAAAGAGTGGGCATTATTTAATTTTTTTGAATATTCTAATATTCCATCAGGAGAAGTGCCCAAAGAAAGAATAAATTCTTTTCTATTTCCTTAAAGATTGACACTTGCGTTGCCATTCTATGCAGGCGAATATATTTTCCACTTTTTTAATTCCTCTTAAGCCGATCAGTAGACACACCTCTCATGGTTAATTTCAATTTTATACTTGTATGCTGTATTTTCGATTAATTTCTTCTAATCTGTCCACAAGATATGTGGATTCTGAATTTTTCTGAATTAATCTTTTCTTACCGGGTTATTATGCAATCATGTTTTTCGAAGTTTAAAATCTTTGTCTGCCAGGCATGAACTTGGAATTGATAGACAAGTAGATTTTTGTTGTTATTAGAATCTGCTAGTTAGATATTTCTTTATGAATAACATGTAATTTTTGTTTCAGAATCAGTAAAAATAATCCTACCGCGCTATGCACGCGGATAGTAAGTGGGAGTGCGCCTAGGGCGCGCGACTGTTAGTTCTCGCGCTTCGCGCTCGATAATTTATTTGTCTCGCGCTCCGCGCTCGGTCTTTGTATATTCTTTACACTTGTGCACGTATTTTTCAGAAAAAAAGTCAAATTATTGACAACAGGAATTTGGCGATACTGAATTATCTTTCGTTAAAGTTTCTTCGGCTTTAACGAACACATTATCATCACGTGCCTCGTGCTTCGCACTCAAATTGGTCCTTCAAATTATATATCACGAATAGTCTTGCGCGCGCCTATTTATCTTTTTATGAAAAAGAATAAATAAAAAGCCTATCTTTTCTATGTTATACATATTTAATGAATGTTACAAAATATTAGTATAAAATAATACAAGACATCAAGGGATGCGTTCTGTATCTGAAACTGTAATTGATCTTTTATAATTTTATAAAAACATTTGTTCATGCGTTCAATCTCATAAAAATTCAACTCTGGTTAAAAATTTAAATATTTTGTTGAAAATATTTTCTTCTTATTTTAAGATATCCAACACAACTTTTTCATTGAGAATTCTTTTTTTTTAATGCAACTCTTTTTGGTTAAAGATTAATCTTTTTTGTTTGAAAATTTGGCCATTCAGTTTAAAATTTATATTTGTAGGTTGAAAATTTAACTATTTGGTTAAAAGTTAAACTATTCGGTGTAAAAAGCAAATCTTTCATTAAAAAGCCAAATTTTTAACAAAACCATTCACACTCAAAATGAAAAAGTTTAATTTTCAGTTTTAAAAAATTAACGAATTTGCAATCAAATAGTTACTTTTTCATCCAAAAATATAATATTTTAACAAAATGGTTAAACTTTTAAATAAGTAGATAAATTTTCAACCAAAAACTAAAAAATATGATTATTCTAAAACAACAACAGCTGAAATGAATAAAAAAATTCATTTCAAGAAAATTTTTAATTTTTAACCAGATAAATTTTTATCTAAAATAATGAATCTCAAATCAAGAAACAATTTTAGTCAAGACATAAAAAAATGCATCTAAATTGTTGAACATTTTCAACAAAAAATTCAAAAAAACTGTTCCCTTATAGTTTAAAAATCAAGTAATTGGTTCAAAATTCTTCTTTTTGTAAAACATTAATCTTATTGGTTAAAAATGAATCTTTTAAACATAGAATTGTTGAAAATTAATTTTTTTTAACAGAAAATTAAACTATGACATTTTCGGTAAAAAGTGATTTTTTAAAATTAAAGTTTAATCTTTTTAGTTAAAAATCTAACTAATTGTTAAAAAATTTATGGATTTTGTTAAAAATTCGTCCTTTTTAGTATAAAATTAATCTTCTTGTTTGAAAATTCTTCTTGCTGATTTAGGATTCAACGATTTTTCTGACCATTCTTTTGTTTCAACATTAGTTTATTGAAGTGAAAATTTAACTTTCCATTTTTATTTAAAAACGTATTGATATTTTTAATTGCAATCTGTTTAGGTAGAGAACTCAGCTTTTTTCCTAATTGCACTTCTTTAAGTTGAAAATTATTTTTTTAATTAAAAACTGAACTATTTAATTTTTCTTTGAATATTAAGTTCATAATAGAGGCTTCATCTGTTTCGGTTCAAAACGTACCGTTTCGATTGGGAATTCAACTGTTTTCTTCAAATTTCTTTTTTTTATTAATTTCTATAATGATAAAATCTACTTATATTACTTTTAGTTAAAAGATGATATTTTTTTAGATAAAAATCATATATTTGTTTGAAACTTTCTAGATTTTGTAGAAAATTCGCAATTTTTTGTGGAAACCTAATATTATTGGTTGAAAATTAATATTTTTTATTAAGGATTGAGTTATTAAAAAAAATCCTTTTCAGTTTGTCAAAAACAAATTTCTTTAAAAGAAATTTCAATTCTACTATTTTTGGTTGAATTTTTGGTAGAAAAATAAACTTCTTAATTGAAATTTCATCTTTGTTTCGAGGATTCTATTATTACATGAAAAATTCGTTTTTTTGTGAAAAACTAATTTCTTTAAGAGAAAAGTCGATTATATAATTTTTTATAGAAGAATGATATTTAAAAAAAATTATTAATCTTTGCGTTCGAAAATTTATTTTCTTCATTGAGGGTTAAATTGTTATTTTTTTGAAAATTCCTTCATAGTTAGTCAAAAATTAATTTATGTGAAATAAAATTGGATTATATCATTTCTGGTAGAGAATTGATATTTGAAATTGAAAATTTATCCTTTTTAGTTGAAAATTCAACTCTTTGGTTTGAAAATGCACATATTTCGATGAAAATTCGTTATTGTGGTAGGAAATTAGTCTTGTCGTTTGAAAATTCATCTTTGTGATTAAGAACAAAACTATTAGTTGCACATTCCGTTTTTTTTTGTTAAAAATTAAATTCCTTAACTAAAAATTTAACTCTCCCACTTTCGGTAAAAAATCGAAATTTTAAATTACAAATTGATATTTTTGTGTTGAAAAATCAATTATTGGTTTCAAAAATCTACTTTTTTATATAAGATTAATCTTCTTGGTTGAAAATTCATCTCTTTGTTTGAAACTTCAACTATGTATTAATGCCTTTAAGGAAATTTTTGACACAGATGTTGAAATTCGATTTTTTATTGTCTTATATGGGAAAAAAAACCGTCTCGCATAATTGACTATAAAAAAAAATTTATCGTTGATATAAGTAAATTCTATTTTATTTTCAATTCTTTTTATAATATTGTTCGTGCATTGAAAATTAATTTAGTTGATAATTCTATTATTTGTTTTTAGAAAATTTTGTTTAATTAAAAATTAATCGTTGTGATTAAAAATTCATCTTTTTTGTTAAAACTTGTACTATTTGGTGTCAAGTTTATCTGTTTTAATTAAAACTTCATCTTTTTGGTTAAAAATTATTTTATGGGTGAAGAATTAATCTGTTTTTTATTATTCTTAAGATAGATGCCCAAATTCGATTTTTTTGTCTGAGATCGGAAAAAAACGTCTTGCATAATTTACTATAAAAGAATTTTAATCGCTGAGAGATTCTGCTGAATAATGTGTAGAACCTGCCTGGTTATAAGTAAATTCTATTTTATTTTAAATTCTTTTTATAATATTGTTCTTGCATTGAAAATTAATCTAGTTGATAATTTTATTATTTGTATTTAAAAAAATTTGTTGAATTAAAAATTAATCGTTGCGATTAAAAATTCATCTTTTTGTCAAAACCTTTAGTATTTGATGTCAAGTTTATCTGTTTTAATTAAAATTTTTAATAACCTGTCGAAAATTTTTTTTTTTTTATTGAATATTAACTTTTATAAACTAAAAACTGAATAATTTTATTTTTATTTAAAATTTGATATTTTTATTTAAAATTTCATCTTTTTTGTTAAAACTTTTAATATTTGCTGTCAAATTCGCCTTTTTTGTTTAAAATTTTTAATATCCTGTAGAAAATTTCATTTTTTTATTGAATATTAAGTTTTATATACTAAAAACTGCATTATTCTATTTTTGTTTCAAATTTGATGTTTTTTATTGAAACTTGATTTTTTTAGCTGAAAATGGAATTATTTGTTTAAAAAGGTGTATTTTTTGTTAGAAATATAAATGTGAAGACCCGATACATCCATAAAACTGAACATAATTCATTTAATCCCACATTTCTTAAACCATATATTGTTTAAAAGCACATAAAACATTGGAAGCCTATACATTTTATACAGCTGTTTTGTTATGAAGGTCAAGTGCAAAGAGTTTAATGGTACTTTTCTGATATTAATTAAAATTAGTGTAACATTGGTGTATTTTTAGTTACAAGTTAATGTTTTAGTTATTATTTGCATTCAATATAAACATTAAGTATTATTGCTGTGATGCATGGAATTTGTTATAAAAATTCATTGCTGATAAAAAATGCGGTAGCAAATTTATCAAAAAGACTAAGATGAAAACATAAAAAGCTATTTTTTATTTTAATCCTGATTAAAATAGTTTCTGTTTTTTCACCAAACATTTTATAAATTTGAATGAAATCTTTGTGTAATTTGTAAGAAAAATTTCAGTAAAAGCTCAACTTTCTTAAAGTTTTTGTAGTACATTTTCGTAAGCTTTCATAGAAAAAAATAATATTTGATAGATTTTTGTAGATATATACGGAAGATTTACATTAAAGTGGCCAAAACTATCTAATTCTGCGACCAACAGTTCGCTTTTGTATTCTAAAATTAATTTCTAACCTCAAAATTTCAAAAGTTGTTATCGCATTTTCCACCAGCAATGGACTTTAATAACAAATTCCATGCTTCCTAGAAATATTACTTAATGTTAATGTTTATATTAATAACAAATAATAGATTAAACTTTAACGTATATTTAAAAACATATTAACCCTACCGATAGAAATCTCAGAGTATATGCTAAAGATTCTCAAGGCTCTGAGAAGCTTGGAGAAATTCTCCGCAGGCACTCAGCGTGATATATTTAATAGTCCAGATAGCTCGTTGAAATGTTTTGATGGCTTTAAAATGTTCTTTCCGAACTTGAAATAAAAATACAATCATAAATAACAAGCAGATGCCCTGTATTGTGATTGTAGTGGTACGGGTGGAAAGATGGTGGTAAATGAGAAGCGTTGATTAGTATTATCGACCTCGAAATTTGATTCAATTATTATTCCCATCAGAGGTGCAAAAATATTCGCGCATGCTTGAACTGTCCGTCGCTCATTGGCTCTAGTTCGCATACGTATTTAAAAATCAAGTACAGACACGCTACGTAGCCAATGAACGTCACTCAAATCCAAGCAAGCGCAGATCAAGCCAGCTCCGTTGGGATCATTTAACTTCAAGAAAAACACGTGTAACGTTCCATTACTGTCTAACTCACGGTGACTCACGAGTGTCCCTTCGCACGCGTGTAGCTATCAAAGAACGAGCAATCGTGACAACTTTTTCAATATTTTCCAACTCTGTCTAACCCATTCATAACTCGTGTCTCACGCACATAGCTATGAAAATGGAGTAGTGTGACAATCGAAATCGACAATATCGTTTAGAGATTTCATATTAAGGAGGATTTCCATCAATGTATGTTATTACAATTCCTAACATGCACTGGTATTAAAACAGACGTCTACACAAATCTAATACATTCTCTTACGAGAATGTAAAAATGTGTAGCAGATTCTTATAGCAACAACAATCTATTCATCTGGCAGTTTCAAGTTTATTTTAGGCAGGCGAAGATTTCAAACTTTAAAAGCATGTTTGCATAATAATATAAACTTTCAACAGGGTATACCCTAAGTAAAATTTAGAACTGACCGACTTGACTGTAAGAAAATACCTAAAAAAAGGGTTTTTGCTTCCCACATTTGTAGTACTAAATACTTTTCTCATAATTTTACCTTAATTAATTTTCTGTCAATAATGTATGCGCTTATACGAAAATGAATACAAAAAGTCTCTAATTCTACCAATTTTAGAAAAGCTTCAATACTTATGCCTAATAAAATAATATAAAATAAGAATCTGTACGAAAAAGGTTATAAAAATATTAGTTTTGTGAAATTTCGGTATGTTTTAGTATTTCTAGATCTATCTAGATGCGATTCGTTACTAACAATAATTTAAATTTCCTTCGAATTTTTTATTTTAAGACAAAATGTCAGAACTACCCATTTTTACTTTTAGAACTGCCTATTTCAATTTAGAACTGCCCGACTTGTATACAACTACCCTTTAGGATATAGCCCGACTTTCAACTATGCTAATTCATCATGGCGGCCGACCAATGAAATGCGAAAATTCAAGAATGTCTCTTTCGCAATTATCTTTTTCCAAACTCGGGTGCGCTACGGGTTGCAAAATGAGGCTATTTCTTATGCATGCACAAACCCTATAACTATGCAAATCTGGTCCTTAATGTATATATACGTATGTGTTTTTGTGTGTAAAATCAGTCAAATACAGTCTGTCAAGTTAAAGCATGGGTGGCTTTATTCGCAGTCGGTAAGGTGTATCGACATGATTTTGGTGTCAAAATATTAAGAAGAGCTCCCTCTTTCATGCTTTTTTATTTAACATTCAGTTTGCTTTCAATTC
>NC_046662.1:34420091-34422402 GCF_010883055.1 Belonocnema kinseyi | reverse complement strand
TACGCCAATTAGCACAAATGGTAAGTTCCGACAGTGCCTACAAGTGTGCCTACTGGCCGCTAGATGGCAATACCGGTTTCATATGTATACACCTGGTAGCTGACCCGAAGAATTACAGGCCAATAACTTGTCTGAACACGCTTTATAAGATATTCACAGCTATCCTAAAGAATAGGATTGTTCGGGCAATTGAACCTGTGTGGCAAGAAATGTATGAACAACGAGGCTCAAAGAAAGGCGTAGCCGGATGTCGGGAAAACCTGCTCATCGATAGATGTGTCTGCAAAGATGCAGCATTCTACCAGCATGACCTATCGTTTGCCTGGTTTGATTATCGGACAGCTTTCGATTCGAAACCCCATAGACTTATCATCTGTCCTTCCGAAATCTTAAAGGTTCATTCGCAAATAGTCGGGTGCATAGAGAGATTGATGCCGCTTTGAAAAACCAGATTTACTATCTCATCTGGAAAAAATCGTGTGACAACTAACAAGGTCACCTTTCAGAGAGGTGTCTTTCAGGGCGACACCATGAGCCCACTCCTCTTTTGCCTTGCATTATTGCCACTATCTCTACCACTTTGCCATTCCGACGGGTACTTGTGCGGCAAACCTGCAGATCGAAAGTACAAGGTCACTCATATATTTTACATGGACGATCTTAAGATCTATGCTAAAAACAGAAAGCAACTGCATTTAGCTCTGGGGATTGTCGAACGATATACTAAGGAAATTGGAATCAAATTTGGGTTAGACAAATGCGCCAAGGTTTATTTGAAGCAAAGAAAACTTAATGGCATCCCTGAAGATCCTGAGCTCGTTGATAGAAGCGCCATACGACACCTTTGCGCTGGAGAGACTTAGACATACCTGAGCGTGCCACAGAGCCGTATACAGGATCTGACATCTATAAAGGATACTCTCCGAAGCAGATACAAACGTCTAATCCGACAGATTTGGTCTTCCGAACTGTCAGCGAGGAACAAAGTATCTGCAACGAACATGCTTGCCTTCCCGCTACTACTCTATTCATTTGGAGTAGTTCATTGGACGAACAACGAGCTGAGATCTCTTGATATCAGGAGAAGAAAGGATATCCACATGCACAAAAGCATGCATCTTAAGTCTTCCTTTTCGCGACTGTACATCTCACGCCGTCAAGGTGGTCGCGGGATATTGATTCTTGAATGTCTTCACAATAGGATTATTCTGGATACAGCACATAGAGTTGGAAGAGACCCTCTTCTCAAAATGGTCAAGAATCACGAAGAAGTGGGCGTTTCTGTACAAAGCAGCGGAGGAGGTTGCTGAAACACTCGAACTTGACTTCAGTATTAGGGGTGAGCAAAATGCATCAAATCTTATCTATCTCGAGTACTCACTCCTGAAAGTCCGGATTAAGAAAGCACAAGAGACAAACTTTCGTGAACTGCTCCTCGATAAGAGGATGCACGTTATCTTCCACAGAAATGTGAAGGATCAGTCAATGTCTTGTGAGCTAACGTTTGCTTTCCTTAAATCGCCCGGATTGAAGTCTGGTACGGAGGGTTTCATTTTTGAATGCCAAGATGGTGTCATTTCCACCTTAACATAGCGTCGCCACATTTTGAGCCAAGACATTCCTGATGATAGCTGCAGGGCGTGCCATGCACGCCCCGAGCATTTAGCTCACATATTATCTAGTTGTCCTACTCACGCGGGAACGGCCTACATTCAAAGGCGCAATGCGGCACTAAGAGTGCTTTATTACCATCTCTGTCACTCTTACGGCATTAACCTTAATATCGTTCCTCTAAATGCTCCTAGGGAAATCGAGTCAATTGTCGAGAATGGGAAGTGCCGCATATACTGGAACTTTATATTCTCGACAATTGTTTCTGTTGCTCACTCGAGGCCTGACATGGTTCTTCTTGACTTCGAGAAGCAAACCATCTTCGTTATCGAATTTTCGGCACCAGCTGACAAAAATATTATAACCAAGTAGAATGAAAAGAAAGAGAGGTATCGAGACCTTATAAGAGAGTTGCAACGATTGTACCCGGAATATTCTGTTAAACTAATCGTCCTTATCATTGGCGCTCTTGGATATGCCAAGCTTTCACTTGCTAATGGCCGAAAAAGCATCCCTGCGTGTCAAGAATATGCTAAAACACTTGCGGGAAAAATGCATAAGGCGGTAGTCCTTGGGTCACTCCATGTTCTTAGGATGCACAAGGCTTTTGCTGGATCGTCGTATTGATTCCTTTACAGACTGTAACCACCTATCTCACGGTCGTGAGACGTGGTTGTGGCTGAAATTTTACCGCTATTTC
>NC_046662.1:34411808-34419991 GCF_010883055.1 Belonocnema kinseyi | reverse complement strand
TTATTTGCATCGATGGGGCACGTACTCAGCGAACAGCGCTTCACTTCTTACGAAAATGTTGGAAAATGGCTCGATGACTGGTTTGCTTCAAAAAACGAAGACACTTTTTGGAAAGGTATCCATAAATTGCCCGAGAGGTGGACAAAATGTGTAGCCAGCGAGGGCGCATACTTTGAATAAAATATTTGTTATCATTCTCTTGAAATAAATGTGTTTTTTTCTTGAATAAATACCGGTTTCATATGTATACACCTGGTAAGTTGCCCATTTTCGACAAAAGTATAGTGCGCCCTTCTGCCAACCACTCTGTAATCGGCTCTGCCGACTTCAAATATGAGGTGAAAATACAGGCCAAATGCTTATGGGTTGGAGAAAACTTCTTCCACCAGAAGGTTTTGATACAATCTGGTCCCGGTGCGGAATAGTTCTTCATCCCTCCTTATACTTTTTTCACCTCCTGGGTAGTGATGGGTGGGCATTTTTTATCAGGTGTAATGAGGGCAACACATGCCTTCTAATGCATTCTTCTTTTGGTCTTATGATCAACCGATGGTTTTGTTTCACGGTTCGTATCGGCTAAAGCTCTCGCTGCATTGTACTCTTCATCTATTGGATGCCTGCCTGCGTTTGGTCTTAGTGTCGCCTCTCTTTCTTTGTTGCCGGCTTGTTCTAGCTGTGGTAGAGTAGGCGTTCCGCTTATATAGCCCCTTTTCCGGAGTAGTTCAGCATGGTTTCGCAGACGTTGCTGCGAAAAGTGCGATAGCTCCGGGTACTTCACGCCCCACAGAGCATGCAGCCGTGCCATGTAACCCCGTTCACGGGCCACACTCGCATCGTAGCAGTCTAGCAAGTCGTGATTCAGTCTCTTCGTCCACCCAAAGGTCGCGAGATCCCGCCGATCCATCGCATTTAATCCATTTTCATTGGCTTCTCCTGCTCTAGATTGGTCGGCATTGTTGGCCGACCCACTGTCGGGAGCCTTGCTCGTTCTGTTGTTTTGAACCGCCCTTACTACAACTATGTTTGGTGTTGTAATTGTTGTTCACACGAGAAGCTAGGAAAAGGTGTTCGTCCATCCTTGTGGAGCCCCACTTGCAAGGATAAGGCTACGTACTTTGATAGGTCGCCCGGTATCCCAGACTCACCGTTCTAGACACCCGACTATTTGCGGATGAACCTTTAAGATTTCGAAAGGACAGATGATAAGTCTATGGGATGTCGAATCGAAAGCTTTCCGATAATCAAACCAGGCCAACGATAGGTCATGCTGGTAGAATGCTGCATCTTTGCCGACACATCTATCGATGAGCAGGTTCTCCCGACATCCGGCTACGCCTTTCTTTGAGCCTCGTTGTTCATACATTTCTTGCCACACAGGTTCAATTGCCGGAACAATCCTATTCTTTGGGATAGCTGTGAATATCTTATAAAGCGTGTTCAGACAAATTATTGGCCTGTAATTCTTCGGGTCAGCTAAGTTGCCTATTTTCGACAAAAGCATAGTGCGCCCTTCTACCAACTATAAGATCTTTCGAGCTGTACTAAACAACAAGATTGTTTAAAGAATTGAGCTTATGTGGAGAGATATACAAACATCTTGGTTAAAAGAAGTTGTGGTAGGCTGCCGAAAAATCCTGCTAATTGACAGGTTCGTCTACAAAGACGAAGCGGCCAGTCAGTGCGTTCTGTCAATCGTCTGGATTGACTACTGGAAATCTTTCAATTCAACTTCTCATAGACTTATCATCTGTCTGTTGGAAAGCTGGAAGGTTCATCCTAGCATAGTGAGATGATTAAAGAGATTGATGTCTCTTTGGAAAACTAGATTTACTATCTTATCTAAAAAATATCGTATGACAACGTCAAAAACACACACACACATGTACTTACTAAAAGGAGAAAGGTAATGAATTCTTCATAGCGTCCCATTTTCTTAGAATTACTTTAAATTTCTTATTATAATAGCACCCCTCTTTTCAAAACCTTTCTTGAACCGGTTCCAGCACTAAAAACATCTTCATCCTAATTACTAAAAAAAATTCTAAGTAGTAGGCATTAGCGCATGGTTTTAAGTACGCTTGTATGGTCCCACATCTGCCCATTGACGTAAAAATGTGTTTATGTTGAAAAAAGTGGCGCCCTCTGTCCTTTTTTTTTAATTCTAGACAAACTTAACGGAAACAAATACATTGAAGCTAGCCGGAGAAAAATGCTTCGACTTCAGTTCGACTTGTTTATGTCTTGAGTTCATCTCCAAGGCATCGATGTCTGGCTGCGTCTCAAAACAAAGTCGAGACATGGGCCTTCGTCTTACTTTTATGGTCACGGCAGGTAAAACAGCGTTTACTTTTCTCAAATGAGATGGTCAAACTTTTTCAGCACATAAATGAGATTAAAATTGATGAATGAAAAATTTGTAATTATTAAATAATTATTTTTTATTAAAAATTCAGAATCTGTGGGTCTGAAGGAGCCCTTAAAACAAGATTGTTTAATCATTAACAAAGATTAGCTTTTATGATAGTCAGAATGACTCTTTTCGTTAATACAGGTATACACTCGAAGTTATAAACCGCTCGTGTTGGAGTGTTAAAAATTCGACTCAAGAGATAAATGTAGACATAAATTAAAGTCTGGCTCCGTCTCAAAACTGAGACATGCTCAAGTCGAACTTTTCGACTTCAGTATGTTTTGATTAAGGGCAATTCAAGTCAGAGCATTTTTACTCGGGTGTAAAGTGACTTTTTGTGTTAAGATCACAATTTCTTGCAAGAGATTACTCTTCGCATTGTATCTCCTCTTTTTCTTCCTTTTGGGGTCCGTTTCCAATAAATACATTGATTACATATGTCAATTTTTTGTTATTTTTCCCCACTACGGAATTGTCGTGAAACGCACAGAACAATATAATTAAGTATGCGGGTTGATACACAGTGGGAAAAGAATGACTTTTTCGGTTCAAAATAACGTACAGTCCCCAATTATTGACCAATTCTGATAATAAAAAATGAAAAAATTTGATGAGACTTCTAAGACAGTTGTCGAGACTCATTTTTAAAATTTATAAATAAACAAATATCACGAAAAAAGTGACCATTTTTTCTATCTGAAGTTCCCAGCTGTTTTCCATGATTTTACGTTTTTTTTTAAATTTTATTCGAGGAAAGATTCAAAAAATGTTTTCTAAAGAAGAAAAGAAAAAAAAATTTTCTCGACAAAACTAACAAAAAGAAAGACAAATGTGAAGGCAACCATCCAAAAATTCTTGGTTGTCAGGTTGTCTCGTGGTTATGTTGCTGTTTTTGGCTGGTCAGGGGTTTTATTTAAAAAAATTTAAATTTAAATTTTTTGCCTTGTAAAGGATGCTGTATGAGTACCGAAATGTTAGTAATTATGATTTACAAAAAAAAAAGAAGGAAAGGAATTGGTTGTTTGCTTTCTCATATTTCTGTCCTCTTTTTTATTTGTATAGAAACAAGAAAATTTTTTTTCATTTTCTGAAAAAAGTAGATATCTTTCTTTAAATTTCAATAGAAAAATGTTATGGTGATTGCCCAAATTTATTCGTTGGGTGCTTGGTTTTATTTTTAATAATTCTGCACATTCAACTGATCATTGGTCTTCAATAGAATGTTAATTTTGATTTTAATATAATTTACATTTCTTTAATTTTAAGAAACTTGGATAAAAACAATAAAATGATGAAGACATTTCTTCTTTAAATTATTATTTTGAATATTTTAAACAACTTTAATTTAAAAAATGCATTAATCAAGTATTCTTTGAACGAAAAATGCGTTTTTTCGATGTCATTTTTTTAATTATGAACTTTATGATAATTTCAGAAACTTACGTAATTTTCTGATTACTCTTATTATTTTTTTAGAGAGATGCATTATACGAGAATTTTCCCGCAGAAAAATACGATTTTTTTAATGTCAGACCTTTCAGTAGGGAAGTTCGTGGAAATTTCAGCCACATGCATAAAAAGTGGATAAATTTTATAATTTGCAAATTTAATAAGCGTATGAATTATTTGGGTATTTGTCGACAAAAAAGTTTGTTTTTTTAAATCTCAGTCCTTTCACTTTAATTTTTGCATTATTTTAATTCTTTTAATAAGACTGCAGCTTCAGAATAATGCATTTGTTTATTAGATTTTTTTAAAATATCAAATTCGTGAACTTATTAAGAATTTTTCTTTAATCCATGAATTTAAAAGTTTTAAAATATCTGTAACGGACGATCTATTTAAGACGAGGCAGCTCACACACTTTAGATTGAACCTTATTTCATGCGAGATTGTTCAATCTTACAAGTATAAGTACCATAAGCGAGAACATTTTTTATTTTCCTCAAATTTTATGATTGATATTTATTGTTCATAAAGTGAATAAATATGTCAACAAATAAAAGATAATTCCGTTTTAGATCAGTTTCACTCCACTCATGAATTTCAACTTTTTTCGGGATTCACTGTGCGCAATTTTAAAAAAAATTGCCTGGGCCGTTTCGAAAAAAGTACGTTTGAAATTTAAAATTATCAAATTGTGAAATTTAAATAATTTACTACACAAATGATATTTATTGTATTCATTTCACAAAAGTTTAAGTTCACTTAGAAAAATCGTTTTTTTGTTGTTGTATTTTTCGTTTTTATTGTACCGGAGCTAAAAAATCTCTCTTTAAAAGGTTGATTGTTTTCGGAATTCTGTCTAAAATAAGCCCAGGGTGAAGCCTATTTGTTTAGTTTTTAAGTAGATATTGCAAAAATAGTGTAAATTTCAATGTTTTATTAAATTTTCAATAACTTCCGAAATAGTCAACGTTTTTTAATGTTCTTGGGCTCATTTTGAAGATTTTTTTTACCGCATCACCACAGCTTACGAGTATGAATCGTGAAAAATATTATTTCCAATTGCAAGAACTTGAAGTTGTAATAAAAAAGTTGGATAAATTTGAAAACATCTTATCTGTAGGCAAACCAGAATGAAAGTTAAATAAATATATATTTTGAAGAAATTACATAGAAAATTCATGATTATATGTTTCATATATTTTACAAAAATATTTTTGTTACTAAAAATAATATTTCAATTTTTCCAACTTTTTTGTTACAAATTAATGTTCTTGCAATTCGAAAAAACATTTTTTACGTGCATTCATTTTCAAAATAGTTTTTTACATTCTCATCAGAGAAGGTATTAGATTTATGTAAAATTTGACCCCCCCCCCCAGTTTTTGTCAAATGTCCACATTTTGTGACCCCCTGAATCCGAATAACATTGTTTATGTGTCTATATGTCTGTATGTCTGCCTGTATGTCTGTCTGTATGCATGTCTGTCTGTGAACACGATAAATTTTGAAAAAATTAATCTATTAGATTGGCCTTTGGTGCACTCTTTTAGTGTCCTAAACTAAAGGTCCAAAAAACACACGAAAATGGACATTTTAGGCCAAATAACGCACGATATGAAAAAAAGTCAAGAGAAGAAAAATGTAGTTTTTTTAATTCCCTACAAGATTATTTATAATTTTTTTAAATTTATTTGAAAGTTTCAAATTTCACATTTTGACAGCATACAAAATTATGAAAAATCCAAAAATTACATTTTTCGGCCAAACTATGCAAAATACGGTAAAAGATGAAGGGACAAAAATTGTCCATTTGAATAAGATCTCCAAATTTGTTATTAACCACTTTTTGATAGGATGTATAGTTTTGGTTCTAATCATGAAAAACATGATTAACAGTAAAAAACAAAAAAATCTGCCCGCTTCGTGGGCACATTCTAATCACGACGTTTGTCATTTAATTTCTTTTTGTCTCGTGTGTGGGGTTTCAAAAAATTTAATTAATAATTTGTTATTTTTTCATGTTAATACATTTTCTCACTAAAGAAGGTATTAGATTTGGGTAAAATTTGAACCCCCCGCCCCCACACCCTCCCACTTTTTTGTCAAAAATTCACGTTATGAGACCCCTTGAATTCGAAAAACAGGTTTTTACGAATGTGTCTGTCTATGAGCACGATTACTTTTGAACAAAATAATCTATTAGATTGGCCTTTGATACACTCTTTTAGTGTCCTAATCTAAATGCCAAGTTCGTTGGTCAGCCATTTTGGATAAAAATTCTAAAAGCGAGCGTATTTTAAAACTTTTTGAGACAAAATTTTTTCATGATTCAAAAATTCTCTGTACCCTTGTTCATAGCACTTGAAAAGTAAATTGTTAATTTTCGAAAGCCCTACAAGATTATCATTACAGCTTTTTGAATTATTTCGAAAAATTGATAATTCAAATTTTGATCAAACAAAAAGTAATAAAAAATTGTATGTTGCTGTCAAACTATGCAAAGTAGGAAAAAAATTATGAGACAAAGATTATGAACCCAAAAAATATCTACAAATTTGTTGTGAATCACTTTTTTATAGTACGCGCAGTTTTTGTTTTATTTATAAAAAACCAGTGAAAATACAAAATTTTAATCATTCTTGATGAAACGCGTGGTTTTCATTTTGATCGTAAAAAATAACATTAAAAATAATTAAATTGACTGTTTGGAGATACGGCACAAGACAAGTTAAAATATTCATAAGAGCGTATGTTCTGAAACGTAGCTACAAAATTCCCTTCACCTATTTTTTTTAATACGACAGGGTTTTTTTAACTTTTCGCATACCGAAATTTAACAGTTTTGTTAGTTTTCAAAAAGGCTTTTGTCACATTTATATTTTAAAATTCAAAAGACGAAAAATAAACAAAAATTATTATTCAGAGTGTTAAAAGCGCACTTTCTGAATCAAGGGATTTGACACGCAAACATTTAAAAAAAATTAAAAATGCAGAAGCAAAATAGTTTTAAGAATATATATTATAAAATAAATATAATAGTTGAAAAAATACTGAAGTGTACAATTTTCAATTAGTGTAGACAATTTGTAATATAACATTTCCAAAACGAACTTATTTAAACTGACCACTTTCAAAATAAATCAGTTCTACATTATGTACAATCATAATTCAATAAATTCAAAAATGAGTTTAAAATTAATTAGGAAAGAATTAAAGAAACTTCAAAAGAATTTGAGCAAATGACTCCAAATTTAGGGTGAGTGTTAAAGACTTCAAGGTGAATGAAAGAAAAACTTTATCGAATAAATAGAATTGAGGAAATTTAGAAGAATGTAAAAAAAATTAGGATAAAATAATAATAATTTAGGGTGAATTCAAAATAAATTGCAAAAAATATTTTCAAATCTTTTTAAACGGGACAATGAAATTTCATCTGTTTTAATACCTATGCAAGTTACGAATTATAATAATATACATTTATGGGAATCATATCAAATTTCATGGATAAACTCGAGAGCGAAGCACGAGATACGTGATGAGAATGTGTTCGTTAAAGCCAAAGGAGCTTTAACAAAAGAGAATTCACAATAATTAAATTACTGCTGTCGATACTTTTACCTTTAGTTTTAAATAGTCTGTGCAGGAAAGTCGAGCGCGTAGCGCGGGGTAAATACATTATCGAGCGCGAAGCGCGAGATAAATATACTGTCGAGCCCGAAGCGAGCTGCGCGCTTAGCATGTGATGAGTGTCAGGTGGCGCTAACTATAGTACGCCACTGGCACTCTCTCCGCGCCTGCCCGCCTGATCGTCAGATCATGGACGGCACCCGACCCGAGCGGACGCACCACCGCAACTCTCTCTAATCATTTAATAAAATAGTTTGGTATTACAATAATACCAGTGCGTAATCATTTAAAACAATTCCTTCCCCACCACTCAACGTAACATGGCGCAGTCGGTAGTGTGTGTTTCTATACTTTGCCCCACGTCTACTCTTAGAGTGGCGTAGAGCAAATATAAAACGCGTAACGAGAGTTGTATTCTCGAACTGCTTTTAATAAATTCTCAGGATATTTAGCATTTTTATAAGCTACTTTATACTTAGCCCAAGTCGTTTTGAAATCGGCCTGAATAAATTCTATGCAATGCTCACTAAAAAATCCCAGGGCTTTGTCTGTTCTGCGACAGAAATGTAATACATGAAAAAACCCTGCATGAACTTTTGGTGTAATAGATATCTCCAAGTTACAGTAGCTTTCTTGAAATGCAGAAACATTTTTTTAAAAGTTTGCTTTTTAAATCTTGAGAAAAACAAGAATCCAT
>NC_046662.1:34407856-34411708 GCF_010883055.1 Belonocnema kinseyi | reverse complement strand
TTGGTGTAATAGATATCTCCAAGTTACAGTAGCTTTCTTGAAATGCAGAAACATTTTTTTAAAAGTTTGCTTTTTAAATCTTGAGAAAAACAAGAATCCATAATTGCGCGAAAGTCCTGAAAACACTTTACATATGTAAGGCATTTGATAAAACAAAAACTACGGAAAATGTCTTTTTTATTGAACAGTACTTTACAAGTGCATAGAACCTTTTCATGCCGATTTCAAAACAACTTGGGCTAAAAATAAGGTAGCTTATACAAATTCTAAGTATCCTGACAATTTTTTAAAATCACTTCGAGGATACAACTCTCGTCCTGTTTGAAATTGAATGATAGACATAGAAAAATGAACTTTAATTGTTCTATAAATTTTTATAAATAATTTAACATAATTGTGTTATATTAATCGATTTACTTTGTACAAGGTATATATAATAATAATTACTGTAAAATACTTATAACTGTGATATTTAATAAGAAAACTATTTTAAAAATTAATGCGCATATAATTAAATCATTTCGTAATTATTTTATAATTATTCCGCGTTTTAAGAGATTTATAAAAAAAATATTATTAATTCAACATCATGTGCCTTTTAATACAATTATATGATTATAAAAAATACTAATATAGTTAAATGAATACAATCAACATAATTTATGTAGTAAATTACTCAAATTTGACAATTTGATGTTTTTAAATTTCAAGCGCACTTTTTTTCGAAACGGCCTGGTGAAAATTGTGGAAATTTGGCATAGATTCTTTATTTTAATGTACTAATCGATTTCTGTTGTAATGTCTGTGGTGAAATTTTTTTCATTAAATCCATGTT
Source organism: Belonocnema kinseyi (assembly GCF_010883055.1). Lineage (NCBI taxonomy): Eukaryota > Metazoa > Arthropoda > Insecta > Hymenoptera > Cynipidae > Belonocnema > Belonocnema kinseyi. The sequence goes on along the minus strand of NC_046662.1, from coordinate 34,410,873 downwards.
TAGGCACACAGGGGGTACTAAATTGTGATAAAGGGTAGATAACCACACACAAACCTATCGCTGATGTTAAGGATTGTATAAGAACAACGAGGACAAATAATTCATTCAGTTTTTCTCCGAGCCTGGAAAATATATTTTTTTTAAGAACTGAATTTTCGTAGTGATTGATTTTTCCGTAACGACTGCTTGAGTGAATTCTTCTAAAAAAGTTGTATATTCGATTTTTTTAATACTTTTTTTTATTATTTTTACGAAAATACGGTATATTAAAAATAAATATAACGCTTACATGTATGTGTCAATGTGATGATTAACGCATTAAGTCCCAGCCGGATACATTTTCAACCGTTTTTTCAATCGCTCAATACAGCATCAAAACGGTCCAAAAGAAAATTTAAAATAGTCATGTCCGATGTGAAACTGTCTGAACTTTCTATTTATGTGTTTAGAATTTAAAAAAAAATGCATTTTGAAACAGATATGGTTGTTTATTTATCAAAAGACGTGGTTTTGAAAATAAAATTTATTTTTTTAATATTTTCGGATCGAAAGCATCGGTGGATTTCTACGGTTTGTGGAATTTTTGCGTTCATGGATCCTAAGTTTCAAAATATACTAGTGAGTGTTTAAGAAAAAATATGGCCGCACCAAATATAGCTGCTTCAAATGTTAAATTTCGGTATAAAAATTGTACTATTTTGAACGACAACAATTTTATAGATATTTTTATGAAAAGGTATACCAGAAGGTTTTTCGGGTCGCTTCTTACGAATATGATATTAGACTTTCAAAATTCAAGACAGCAGATCCAAAATGGCGACAAAATTTGTTTAGCATTTTTTAATTTTCAATAAAATTTTGACTAGCGGGTTTTTTGGTCGCTGATCACGAATATGTTATCAGAATTTCAAAATTCAAGGTAGCGAATCCAATATGGCGGTCAAAAATATCCAAAAAATTGGCCGCCATATTGGATTCGCCGTTTATGGCGTGATAAGTTTTTCATTCTTGAAAAATAATAAGAATAATTTAAAGAAATTTACAGTTGGTTGAACTCTTAGACGAAAAACAGTCTGCCCGCTGCGCGGGCACATACTTATCAATTCGCAATTCGCGCTCGATAATGTATTTACCTCACGCTGCATGTTGGGTTATTGTACTTCCTCACATTTGTGCACAAACAATTTAAATTAAAAGGTCAAAGCATCCAAATAACTGTAATCTAGTGATTGCGAATTATCTTTTGTTAAAGCTCCTTCGGCTTTAACGAATACATTCTCATCACGTATTTCGTGCTTCGTCCTCGATTTTTTCTGAAATGCGAACTTTTCTGCATTACGTTATACTCCTTAGAAACAGTTTTTTCTTTTCTCCGATGACCTTTTTTTGAGAAGTCGCTCCTAGTTCCCAGGTGGAAATATCGGTAGTGTGCCGTAGTTCACCACCGGCCTAGTACTGGCCCAGTACTGCCCACCAGTAAAGACAGCCGGTGGTTCGCCCAGTACTGGCAGAACGTTGGCTGCACGGCCGGGGCGGCACTACGCCAGTAGTACAAAAATAGACTTTAAAAAAAACATGTCTATAAATGTTGTCAGGGTGTTTTGAAAGGTCGAGAAATTGAATATACAATTAAGGTGAAAACATTGTTTTCTATTTATTTTTTTAAGGAAAATATTCGAAGTTCCACATTCATGAAAAATTTTAAGTGGTCAGAAAAAATTGCATTAGATGTATGTCTTAATCGTTGTAGAAAAGTCTAAAACACCTAAAAAGCAAAACGATACACGAACGTTTAAAGAAAATTGTTATTTTACAAATATTTGTGCAATGTGGTAAAATTTCTAAGTTCCGTCGATAAAAATTTTAAATGCTTATTAAATGTTATTATCGGAACTTTTAAAATGGTCTAAAATGCGAAAAAATAAAATACTACACAAGAAACATTGTAGTGGATTTAAATTATTGATTTAATAATTATTTTATTGATATTCCTGTTAGAAGTTCGTATATTTTACATTCACATAACGTCGTATAATAATATATAATTAGAAAAAGGGAGCTCAAAATTTGGTACTTGAACTTTTCTGAATTGTAGCTTATGAGGATGGCTTTTTCACTAAGTTTTAACCTGTTGGTTTAGCGCAGTGGTTAGCACTTCCGACTGCTAGGCGATAGATTTGGGTGGTATAGATATGTAGGTTCGGTCCCCCTTAGCGTTAGAAATTTTATTTGTAATATAATGTTTAAAACTGTAATATATGTGTATATGTATTTGGACGATATACAGTCGTATCATGATGAATGAATGGTCTTTAATGCAATTAAATAATTTTGTATCATTTTTAAAATCAACTCCGGCATTTTCGTACGCCAGCGATTTGCCAGTACTGCCCCAGTACTGGCATTCAGTACTGCGCCAGTGCTGGCACACCAGTACCGCCAAGCATTACAAGCCAGCACTAGCACAGTACTATCCCAGTACAGCCAGTCAGTACTGGAACTCCGGCAGGCTGTACTGGGCCAGTACTGGGCCGGTGGTGTATTTCCACCAGGGTATTGGATTTCCGGCCGCGTCTCTAGGTACCTAGTCCGCCACTGTTTATCAGTAATTATTGAGTTTTACATTACATTGCTTGAAAGGGAGTAATAGAAGAGGAGATACATCCATAGTCCGTGCTGTGAAAGGGGACGTTCGCTCCCGTCAGCCGGTGGCTACCTGTAAAGGTCGGAGCGAAAAGCCAATCGCCCGAACGTCATACTGGTCGCGATAGCTTTCAAGTTTTTCACAGTACTCTGCAGAAATATAACATAAACTGCAGGGAATAACTTTGGACAATACTTCTGCTAATACAACGTTCACGGAAGAACTATCTAAGACCATGCATAATTTTGATATATTGACCAGATGGAACTCTACATTCGAATGCTAATGCTAGCCTTTGGAATGAAGGCAGCATTGATCATGCTATGTCAAAACTACATGGAATTAAAACATTTGCTTATTACTTCCCATGAAT
>NC_046662.1:34404940-34407756 GCF_010883055.1 Belonocnema kinseyi | reverse complement strand
CATTCGAATGCTAATGCTAGCCTTTGGAATGAAGGCAGCATTGATCATGCTATGTCAAAACTACATGGAATTAAAACATTTGCTTATTACTTCCCATGAATGTTGTGTTTTGCAAGAAGCAACCAAATACTTGCAACATTTCAAAGTCTTATCAGACAAGCTTAGTGGCGAAAAGTATGTTACTTTTCCTTCAGTTATTGTTGGCTTCAATCTGTTCATAGATAAACTTCAAAAGGCAAAGCACACAGAAAATCGCCGATCCTCCAATGTACACCGAAATCAGTGTTCAATAGAGTTGCAACAAATTTGAGCCACACAGGTTCATTCTGAGAATCTAGGGGAAAAGCATCATTTAGACACTGTTTTTTCTCATCCAGTGCAACGTGAAGTGTCGTCTACAAACTGTAAGTCACCTGTCAAGATCATTTTGTCGGTCGTTATTTGAGTGAAACAGGTGTTAATAAGCAGTCAAGTTATAATAATAATTACCTAACTTTTTCTTTCCCCTCATTTACCAGCGACTAAATAGTCTTGGAATAAAAATAGTACTTGGCGTGATGTAATATCCAAATGTTAGGTTAGTCAAAACCTACTATATGACATTCAAACCACCAAAGCCGGGATGTACAAACTAAGTCGTGACCGTCTGCATCGAAATTGATGCCTGGTCGTTCGAACAAATTTCCACTAGATTTTCTGCGGAAGTTTAAAGGTATCTTAGATATCTAATCTTGCAGTGGCTAGTGTCATACATGAAACATAAGGTAAATACAATTGTATAATAAAAACAGAAATTTATTTATCGCGATGAATAGGGATGTAAATTTGCAAGAAACTTTAGCCTGATGAAAAGTTTCATGAAACATTGGGAGTTTCGTGAAACATTGCAATGTTTCAAATATAGCGGCGGGAACATTCAAACTGATAAGATGAAAACCTATGAGGTATTTTCACTTCAATAAACAGCTAACTTCACTTCGTAGATTGCTGAGGGGAAAATAAGGGGCCAAATGTATAAGATTGAATTCATTTTTGCCCTATTTTGCTAACATCTTCGTAAAAGGTAATTTTTTCTATATAAGCGTCGTTATAAAATAGTTTTTATTTTTTAATCACTATTTAATGAAATAATAAAATAATAATAATGATGATTAATTACAAATATATTACAGAAATAAAGTTTTGTTCCATGCATTTGATCCATTTTTCCCCCTCAGCTTTTAACAAAGTGAAGTTAACTGATGGTTGAAGTGAAAATCCCTTATTGACGCTTTCATATCCCAACTTTTTCCTGCCGGCTGATTTGATTTATTTTTCCGGCTTGTACTGTGGACCAATGATGCCAATGTTGGCACTCTGAGTTACTGCGTTTGCGTTAGGGCTGACCGCTCATTGGCCGCACTTGGCGCGCGATTTAAAATTACATTAAAAAACAATTCTTGTAACTTAAGTAAATAATTATTAAAATATCCACAAGGATATACAAATTGTGTAACTTTGATTTCAGGCAAAAAAAATACAACACATATATTAAGAACAGTTTACTTTCATTGAATTCCAAAGACCAAATTATATTTTACAAAACATTCAATTCAAAAAGAAATTTCTTGGAAAAGTGATTGAAAATAATTATTTATAAGTTTTTAATATTTTGTATGTATTTTTCTGAGAATACATATAATTATATAACCTAAAAATACATCAATAATCACGACTGCATTGTAGATATGCTTTCTTTTTTTTTTTACTTCAATTGTCGTTTTGTCACGTCTCACTCGAAAAGAACAATCTGAAATTTTGTTTTAGAATTATTTAAATATAATCACTATTATATTCTGCAATTAGCTTCTATATATCAGGCTGCTGAAATATAACATGGTATTTAAAAAATATATATATTAACAAATAATTTGAGAAATCAGTACATTTTTATAATATCTATAGCTCATGCGAATCTCATGGCTGATAGAGTTTATCCAAAATTATATGTGTTGAATCGATGATAGGTGTACGTTTGACCATCATTGTAATCATGTTGATCCCACCCGTTTAGAAATAACCCCATTTGGCCCTATTACAAGTCGGGCACTAATCGGGGACTAGTTGAACTTTTTGTTGTCAAAATTTCAGTTGGGGCCTGGTCGGTGGTTGGTCAAGGGCTAGTCGGGCCTTTTTGTTCACTAATTTCCGTGCGGGTAATCTTCAGGCTCTGGTCGGGAGCTAGTGGGGCTGTGGTCGGGTTATTCTTATGTTTGAGTTTTCGGCGAGGTTTTATCAAATGAGGTAATATCTAAAAAAGCGTAATGATTTTTTAATTCTAAAACACTAAGGATATATTTAACAATAATTTTACACCAATTTTTAGAGAAAAGATTTATTAATGTTAAATTTATCTCAAATATACTTAATAAATAATTATTAAGTTAATAATTTTGTACGAAAATCAACTTTTTATAAAAATAGCGATCAAAATCTTCAAAAAGACGTAATCTTATGTTTTTGTAGTATTTTTTAGAAAACTGCGAATTTCTAGGAACATTTATAAATACCATATGTAAATAAAGTCTAAGCCTTCATGTAGTTGAAATTGGAAAGAGAAAAAGTTTTTGATTAATCAGTGCACAGCAGTTCAGATTTCGCTACCATCTTCACTTGATTCTTGCGGTTCTGGACTGGCAACTTTAAAGGAAATCCGCAAGGGCGCGATGCGCCGCCTCTCGCGCAACAGAAATGACGCGTCGAGTGTTTAAGACAGCAGTTCACACGTAACGAAGCATAATTACTTGGAGCAAAGATTAACTGTGACCAACATGGCG
>NC_046662.1:34400738-34404840 GCF_010883055.1 Belonocnema kinseyi | reverse complement strand
GAGCTCCAAGGAGATTATGTTGAAAAATAAAAAAAAATTTACCCAAAAAAAATTGTTTTTATACTTCATTCTAAGGACTTATTGAACTACCCTCGTAGTAAGCTAGAAAAAAAATTATTTACTATTTAGTAATATAAAATGAATGTTTAAGAATCTTAAATTGAGACTAAAAAATTACAATTTTTATTATCAATATTGTTATTTTAATGCAATATGACATGGATATTCATACATATATACACCAGGTCTCACATAAGCCGGTCCTGTTTTGTAATTCCTAAAACTGGTGGCCCACGCAGTTTCTTAGGGGACATGGCGAAATGCGGCTGCAACTCTAGTCTTTGAAGGGTTGCGGTGCGCGAGCATTCAGTCCAGTAAATTGCGCAACATTATGAATTTCGATTGGAAAATGTTCAAGCAGCGCTGACTGTTGATGCTTTGTAGGTACCCATTTAGTAACAAGACTAGTGCTAAGCAACCCCTGCAACTGTTGTTATATGGGACTTGGAGTATATCACTTTCATCAAAAGAAATTAGTTCAAATCTTTATTATTTTACGATTTATTTTATTTTTTATTTTTTTATTTCAGTATAAATTTTTTATTATACTATTCCTCATCTGTGCAAATTTAATTGCATTCTTTTACTTCATTTATAAAAAATTCTAAATACAAGAAAGATGGAAACTAAAAAAATTTAGTTTGAATTTTTTCAAATTTTCCTTTTTCGATAGTTTAAAAACTCAGTTTTGGGCTAGAAATTATGTAATTCCCAATTTCGTTTAAAATTGAAGTGTTTTTATATTAGGATTGTGAAAATTAGTAATTAGGAATTCATAATTTTCAAGTTTCACATTGCGTTTTTACATTCTCATCCTAATGAGGAGTCGGTGTCTGTCTGCTGTCGTTGTTGCCGTTGTCGTTGTAGCTGTCGTTTTAGTTTGTAAACACGTTAACATTTGAAGGAATTATTCGATTGGATTGCCCGTTGGAAAACTTGATAAGGATATGAAAAGATAGGATAAACCCGTGAAGAAATTTCCCCATCTTTCCCTATTTAAAGTTGGGTTCTGATTGGGCCCGTCAGAATATCTAGTCTAGAAAAAACTGGTGGGGCCCCTATCGGAATATCTAGTCTAGAAAAACTGATAGGTGCCCTGTCAGGTTGTAGTAAAGAAATTCATGCTTTGTATAGGCATGGTAAATCTATCTGTGTCTAATGGGGCCCCGACCAGAAAACTCCTAAAATCTTAGGTTTAGGTTTATATGCTTTCAAAAATGTAATGTTCTGTCACTGTACAATGTACAATGTACATTTTTGTACACGTTAACAGTTTGTATATTTTACATTTAAATAATGTCGTATAATAAGAAATATTTAATTTAAAAAAAGGAGTTTCAAATGTTGTGTTTTAACTTTTCTGAACTGTAGATTATGAGGATGGCTTTTTCATAGAGTTTCTACTACTAGGCGATAGATTTAGGAATAGATTATGTAGGTTCGAAACCCCGTAGCGTTAGAAATTTTGTTTGTAATATAATGTTTAAAAATTAAATATATGTATTCACTCTAAGCAGGATCATTAAAATTTGAAATAAAAATACTCGCAATTAATTTATATTTATTTTTTAAATACCTTTTTTGTCATATAGTTAGAGTATACCAAAAGTGGGTGTTAAAATTACCTAAAATGTTTAAATGAAATTACAATTTTTGAAAACATGAATGACATTCGGATCGTAGACAGTCGTATGATGATGAACGAATAAAAGAACTGGCTACCAGTAGCGTGACAGTACCCTGTAGGAGACCCACAGCGTCTCTTCTCTTTAATTAAATTAAAAGCGGGCTGACCCCACTAGAACATCTAGTAAGGCACCCGTGGTCCCAGAATTACGTTTCAAATGGGGCACCAATTAGTTTTCCCCTCCAGAGCCCGACTATATGTATGTAAAACTAGTCAGGGCCCCACTAGAGCACTTTTGAAATTTCTACACGGAAGTTCGTTAGCCAGCTTTTCTGACGAAAATTTAAAAAGTTAGGGCATCAAACAAATTTTTGAGACCACTTTTTTTATATTTGAAATTTGTTCCGAAAGCTATTTATAGTAGATCAAAATATAAACAATTTATCCTGATTACTTTTTTCGATGAAATAAAAGTTACTAAAGTTATAGAATTTTCAAAATCCAAAAGATCAAACGAAAATTAACATTTGAAGCCAAACGAAGCGTGATATGGGAAAAAGTCAAGAAAAAAAAGTTTCTTTTTCAAGGCCCTACAAGATTGTCTAAAGAAATTTTTAAATTTTGCTAACAAAAAATCGAAAATTTAAATTTTTATCGCAAAAACCTAATGAAAAAGCATGTTTTAAAAATCCGCAAACCAGATAATAAGAATAATACTGTGTCCATTTCCATGCATATTGTAAATTTATTAAAATGATACATGTATCAGTGCAGCAAACAATATAATTTAACGCAAAATAAGAAACAAATATTAAAGTAATCATGATAATTACGATTTGTACTTTATTTTTCAAAATCTAAATACCAAATCCCAGACAGAGATAAGTAAAAAATGTATTATATTTGATATAAAAGTGTTGAGCATAGTATAAAAAATTCTACATTTTTGAAAAAATTACAAAATTACAGTTGTCGCTTTCTTGATCTTCAATTTTAAAGGGCCACTGCACGAAATTGGGAGAAATGCAAAGTCCGATCGTGAATTATCGAATGCACGAATCTGAAAAAAAATACTAAGTCCGAGCGGCGGGCAGATTTATAAAATTTCAAATCCTTTAATTTAAAGTGCAATATTTAAAACTTGAAAACCAGTGAAGAGGCGTTTCCACGCAAAAGGAACAATTTTATGTTGAAGACAATTTTATGAAATCTTACATGAACGCAAAATAAATAATAAAATGTATTGACATTACAGAAAGTGACTCTCACTTGTAATTTTGTTCTAAAATATTTTGTGGCATGATATTACAGTTGTTTTTATATATAGCGACACTTTTTCCTTTCAGTTAAATAGCTATGATAGGCCAAAGTGAAATACGAGGACAAGCTATTCTATGGCAATTTTCTCGATACAAAATATAAAATAAAGATAATTACGCCAATGCAATTGTCATTGTCATAAATATTAAATGAGCATATAAAGTGCTTCCCCTACAATTTCTGAGAAGAGTATGCGAAACTATTTGAAAACGTTCATAGGACATTTTATTATGCACCCTTATCTAATTATCATTGATTCCGTTGCAAACCAGGTTTCGAATTATTGATAGGTATGAAGCGACGGTAAGATAATGCCATACGTTATTTTAGAATTTGTTATGGATGGATAGACATATTTAAGAAAATTTTGCAGCAGAGGGAAGGTGAAAAATTTCATAAAAAGAAAAAACCTTAGAGTCTTATAAGAATGACCAATGAAATGAGTAACCACCCATTTATATGATTATGACTTATCCTAAGTTTTATCAATTTTTACTAAGTCATATTTAAAAAGTGATATTAATAAAACTTACTTACAGGAATGAGTTATATAAAAAGTTGAAAAATGTATATCGGATAAGCGTCATACATAGTTTGTTAATATTTTGAAATGTTGAGGCCACTAACCTGGAACTCACAATGGAGAATTTGGATTTACCGTATTTACTCTATCTTTATGATTACAATTATTTTATTTTTCAATTTTCTATTTTAATACATCTTCTCAGAGATAGTCTCAATATTGTCAATAATATGGAAACATTTCATTTTTCTACCGTTTTCGCCATAGCCCATGGAGAAATTCAAATCGGAAACTAGTCTGGTTCCCGACCATTCGACCCCACTTCTGTCGGGGGCTATTTGGGTCATCTGACTAGCCCCGGACCAGTAGCGTCACGGTAGATTAGTCGGGGGCTAGTCAGGCGACCCGACTCATTTTAGTCGGGGCCTGATCTGGTACTAGATTGGGTCATATGGTAATACATCCGCGTGGAATATTAACCAAACTCCCCAAAATTTGTGGAACATCCCCTAAAAGTTTGTCAAAATACTTATTATTTACGGAAATCTCCATTAACTTTTTTGAAATATTTG
>NC_046662.1:34394699-34400638 GCF_010883055.1 Belonocnema kinseyi | reverse complement strand
TTGATGATTTCGGGAGTACTTGCTTCTACGGGCCTTCCTGAACGTGGTTCGTCACTTATTGATGTACGACCACGCTTAAATTCATTTACTCAGTTATAAGCCGTTGCTAAGGCAGGGGCAGATGTGCTATGAACTGAGTCCAATTCATTTTTTATCTCATCTGGAGTTAAACCCTTTCAATGAAAATGTTTGATTACCGCTCTGAACTCGTTTTTTTCCATTTTTCTTAACGAACAATTTTTTTTTCAATTGGTTATAAAAACACGTAAGCTCAGAAGATGTGGACTGTGACTGCACCATATATCTAGTCGGGAGTGGTGCTGACTGAAAACAGATGATTTGGAGCGATTCGCGCGCCATCTGTTGGTCACTCTAAGGACTTATTGAACTACCCTCGTATTATATAGCCGAATTTTAGCTATGCAATTGGTTATGAGGTACTCATTTTATTTTTGAGACGGGAATTTTTATCTTTCATATATGAGACAGTACACATTTTTTTTCTGTTTTATCAGATCACTGTATTTTACTAAATTTTCTACTTAAAAAGTACAAGATGGCTTGAAAATATTCAGAAGATTTAGAGACCAGACAAACTGGATGTATGTATTTGTGTTTGTATGCATAAATATGTATCTCGGGGCGCGATTACGTTCGAAAGTATTCACAAAATGGATTGGCCTTTAATTTACTCTTTTAGTATTTTAAATTAAAGGTCAAGTTCGTTAGTTAGCCATATTGGATAATAATTTAAAAATTACGAAAATTAAAAAAAATATATAAGTCTACCTTTTTCACGATTAAAAATCCGAAATTCGATTTTACCATGAAAATATGCAAGATACCATAAAGATGAATTGACGAAGATAATGCAAGACAAAAAATATTTACAAATTTTTTTATAGAGAACTTTTTCATAGGGAACGGAAAACAACATTAAAATTAAAACAATGACATTCGTATGTACAATAAAATAAAATTAATTCACCCAAAAAAGAGCCACAAATTCGTAATTACTTATTTTGTATAGGATGCGGTTTTTTTTGTTTTATTCATAAAAACAACATTACACAAAAAAATCTTGGAAAAACGACAAAAAATACGAAAAAAATTTTAAAAAAGTGTTTCACCAAAAAATTGGATAAACGTTAGTTATTAACTGTTTTCTTATGAAACGCGTAGTTTTGGTTTTGATCGTAACAAATAAAATTAAAAATATAAAAAATAAAATTTTTGAACAAACCACACAAGCTATATAAAAAATGTGAAGACACAAGTTGCTTATTCAAAAAAGATCTCTAAATTTATAATCATTACATTTTTTATAGGACGTGCAGTTTTTGGTTTAATCATACAAAATAAAAATTAAAAAATTTAATATTTTGAAAAACAAAACAAGGAATGAAAAAAAATTAACAGACAAAAGTTTTTTTAGTAAAAAAAGACGATTATCTTAATCTTAATTTGTGGACAGCAATAGCAGATTTTTTTATGCGTGAAAAATTAGTTTGAAAATAAAAAAAAATTTTTTTTTGGAAAACACGGTAGACGAACAAAAGAGAAACAAAAGTTTTTCAACCAAAAAAGATCTACGTATTCTTAACATATAATCGTAAAAATAAAATGAAAAATAAATCAAATTTATGCAAGAACGACATGAAATGTAATAAAATTTTCAAACCCCAAATTTTATTTTTTCTTATAGGATGCGCCCATTTTCAATTTCGAAAACAAGAAAATGAAAGTACGTACGTTTTATAACCAATCCATATTATGAATTGAGATAGTATAACTTGATTGAAATGATACGTTTTTCAGGATAGAGGAGAATAATATTTAAGCACGAGACACGTGATAAGAATTTGTTCGTTATAGTGGCAGGAGCTTTAACAAAAGAGAATTCACAATCTACATATTACAGTTGTGTACGCGTTGGCTTTTAATTTTTAAAATCTGTGCATAAATATGAGCCAAACACAAAGAGCGAGCGCTTATCGCGACCTAAGTACATTACTTCGCGAAAAGTGCGGAAACAATCATTTGTGCTTCCTGGTTGAGCTCAAACTTGCTAGCGCAGCGAGCCGCAAGCAATGAGAAAGTGCCCGCACAGCGGGAAGAATTTTACAAATATTTTTGAGCTGTTCTTGAAGCAAATAAAATAAACAAAATCAGCAAAATTGTATTAATTAAGACAATGAATAGATCTTCTGGCATTTTCTAACAAAATGGCATTAATTTCAGTCCATTTCGGAACTTAAAGAATGAATGAGGAAGATGAATGGAAAAGGAAAGTTTGTATGTAGAAGTGGAAGTAGGTATAACTAAAATGTATAAGTAAAATGTAGAATTTGGCAATTCTAGACAAAACGAGGGAAATGAATATTTTTTAAACTCAATAAACATAAAAGGTTTAGCCTCATATTCATCTGCCGGATAAAATTTTTTAATAGTAGAACCATTCAAGAAGACAAAAAAAGTTTACTGTAAAGTGAAGATAATTTCATGTTCTAGAATAATAATTTGATTTAAATAGTTCCTATTTCTTTATTGGCACCATTTCTTTATAAAAATCTTAATTTTTTTATTTCTAGTGCTATATGTAGTGTGTGTATCTAACATGGATCATTACAAAGAAAAAATATTAATTTTTTCTATTTGAAAACTTTGGGTATATGACCGGTACCATCTCTCTCGATTACGTTGATTAAAACTTTAACTAGGTTTTATTTAGTAAGTGTGTCCCTACATTATTAATTACGTAATAAGATAAATGTTGTTTCCGGAAATTTTAACAACAACAAAATTTGGAAAGTCAATAATGTCATATTTAAAACATCATGCTCAATTTTCAGATAATATTTGTTTGAGAAATGGTTTTGCCTACAAATTTAAAATAACTTAGTGCTTTCCATGTTTTTCTTTTTTTAGACAGACTACGAGTCATGTTTACAAAAAATGTATATATTCTGTTTATTTTGATGTATAAACATGTTTAGCATATAATACACAAAGTCCAGTGGGTTAGCAATAAACATAACTAGATATGCGAGTGGCACGAAAGTTTATTTCCCGATAAGCGTTTTTGTAAACAAAAAATTATTACCTTATTGAGTGTTTTTCATAAAAATGTTTATGTTCATTTGGATTCCCAGGTGGAAAAATTCTACAGAATTTGAGCAGAATGATTCTACAGTAGTTCTACACGAATTGTACAACATTTAAAAATGTTTAAAGGTTTAAAAGATTTTTTTCAGGCGCCGGAAAATAATGAATTCCCTGAAGAAGAGGAAGGGAAAACATCTTAACTTCAGGACGGTCTTTTTCAGAGAATTTATTATTTTCAGGAACGAGGCGTGGCTAATTATTGCCATAGTGATGGGTTGTCCTTTTTATCGGAAGCTTAGATCTGCCCAGTAGTGATATAGGGTAGCTAGGACTACGCAGTAGCAATCTGTGTAAAATAAAACAGTATACTGGATGCTATGTGCAGGACTTGTAACAGAGCAATACTAATATGTGATAGATAAATCACCATATTTTTTCTAACTGTCCCTTCTTGAACAGTATTTTGAAAAATGGTTACATTTTAATGAATGATGACTTAATTTTTCGACAAAGACATTCTTTAGAACTTTACTTTTTCCCATTTTAAAAGTAGATGATTCTAAAAGCGACAGTAAAATTATAGTTTTACAAACACTACTGCTAGATGATTCTTTTTTGCATGATGCATCGAAAACAACTTTTTCTTTTCAGGGACCTAATTTTTAACACATCTCTCTTAAGGTCCACTTAATAAAAGAAAACGGTTTTTACAAATATGTCCGCCTATCTATCTGTCTGAGAGTGTGTTATAAAACACAATAACCTTCAAGACATTTTCTAATCATCATTGCCTTTGGTACAAACTTTTTTGCTAAAAAAATATAGGTCAAGTATGTTGGCAGGTCATTTATCCGCAATATTTCAATGTTAAGCGACAGAAAAAACAATAGACCATATTTTCTGGAACCAAGAAAATAATTATTGTCTTAAGAAAATGTACAAGATTAGAAAAGCTACAATTAAGATTATAAAGCGATTATAAAGCTACAACAAAGAATAAATAAGATGCAATCAATAATGTACAATAAATACAATGGCAAGTACAAGTACAATGATACAAGAAATAATGTGAGAAATGCTATAAGCGAATTGTATACTAAGGTCAAATTTTCTGCACAGTAATCTCAAAGGATCCTGCACCTGTTCTTGCACACAAAACTGCGCACGAACGACAGTCAGGTGGATCTTTAGGGGCATAAAAGGAAGGGAACTTCATAGCTGTAAACGAAGTGCATTTTCACAATGGTTTTCTATACAGGAACCTTCGTCTCAATTTTATTCGCAAAGAAACCTTTGCAGTAACCGATACAGGATCATTCTAAGGTTCCTTTGTTTACATTGACATTTGCAGGGGTTTCCGAGGGTCCTGTACATGAATTTTTAGCTGGTCATGTATTGATGAATTTCATGGATGCATAGGAATAGGAGGGGACTTGTCGCATGTTTCCTAACATCGGCGCGGGGTTTGCTTATAAATGACGGTGAGATTCGATTGTGTTGGTCTACAAGACACGGGAAGTAAGTGAGAGAAAGAAAACAGTCTGCTCTGTCTCTTGCAATGCCGATTTAGCACACCAAGATGGCAGACTGCTTGGCTCGTTTGTGTTTTTCTATTATTAATTCCATGATTTATTTTAATCTGAAACAATTTAGCGGCTAATGATTTTAATCTTGTCTTGACTCAAAAACTTTCATCTGAAATTATTTAAATAATGGATGCTTTTAATAGTTCAGTATTAAATATTTATTTTGAAAACACTCTCAATTTGAAACTTTTGAAATAATAGTTTAAAATATATAGTGGACAAGCCAGTGATATATTATTTAAATATATTTTTCCGTATAAAACAAATAAAACTGTCAATGTCATTCTCACTATATATACCTTCTTTAGTTAGGATGTTAGCTTGTGCTAGTGTTCACTCCTTGGAATGTTTATAAATAAGGATCTCTTAAATAAATAGAAAAATCAATTAATATAAATTTTACATTTATTCAGAATAGTAAATAATCCAAGTCCTAATAAAACATTAGTGACTCACGAACAGTAATTTGGGCTTTAGTCCATCAGAGAAAATAGGTTATTCGTTTAGGTAACTCTCGTAGTCGACTGTAAATTTTTCGTTCAGAAATCAGTGTTCGAGGGTGGGTTCGAATATAACAAATTAAAGTGGGGGTGCTAGTAATGTGGTTGATGATATAGTTCAGCGAAATGGAGTTGTCCTGAAATGAATAAGATGAAAACAGGCTAGATGGTTGAAGATTAGCAAGGATCTAAATGGGGAACAAATAAATTTGTAGAGAGGCGAAGAGCTTGACGAAAACTACAATAAAAATCAGGGATTCGAACGAAATTAAGGGGCATTTTCAGATATTTTTCAATTATTTTTTTAAATTCCACATAATTTACCTGAAAATATTGCTTATTATGAAAAGTCACTAAAAAATAATGCAGCTAAAGAGAAACATTGTCAAATTTGTGTTTCGTCAAAGTTTTATGTGTAAAGAAACAAAAAGGAACGTAACGAAAGTCTCGTTACGTTCATTCTCGTTCTTTTTTATATAAAATGCAATTGAAAAATAATTTTGACATTGTGCCTTCGTAGGCTTATTATGTTTTTATAATAAATATAAATAATATGGTACATTAATACTGATGTATGTCAGAACGACAAAGATGAGAACCTCAAGCGTCCAGCAATTTATTCACACGCCTCCACTTGAAATTTTCGGAGAGGAAATTCCAAGTGAAGGCCTAACGTGACAAATTGAGGATTCTTGAGCTTCCGCGACGAGTTTGCTTGCCCTCCTGTGAGTAATTACCATTGTCTCGG
>NC_046662.1:34361997-34394599 GCF_010883055.1 Belonocnema kinseyi | reverse complement strand
GATTTAGATCATAATTAGTTTAAGGTCAAATGGCCTCACAATCTATTATAGTAATGTAAATAGATAAATCTTAATTAGAGTTTAAATTAAAAGGGAAGGAATTTTGGAAGGTCTAAAAATTTAAAATAAATATGATAAAGGGAGGTCTTTGGGGATTAATCCGTGCAATATAAATAATTAATTAACGTTTCTAAATTAACAATTTAACGAAAATTCCAACTTCCGTTCCATTTATCGTAGCTTCATGATTCTTTCGGAATCATGAAGCTACGATCGAGTGTAAATAGCAGTTTTAATCACAAAAATTTTAAATAATCCCTGGTATTTTTAATTTCAAGTTAAAGATTATTAATTTTTAAGAATTTTCCGGTCGACGCTTGGAGACCGAGGTAGTGCGTGCGAGGCGGCGCTCCCCAACCGCTTGGTTGCAACTCCGTTGTCGGTCTCGCAGCCAATCGGCGGGCACGCCGCCGCTCCCACTGCTCTCGGCCAGCTTCACTCGCGTCTACCGGGAGAATGCGTAGCTTGTAAGTGACAGTTCTCATCGAGACTTGTACGGAGGCAGATCCGCTCTGTCTTCGAACCTTTTCCAATAAACCTCTACGCTAATAATCGACGAAAGTTCTCTGATTCACCACCATCTCCCAGGATCATCCTCCTACGCCTTACGCTCGTGGGGCACCCTCAGTATAGTGATCCCTTCGTGTTCCTTTTTTTCGACCGTGAGTGTCACGATTTCGGGTCATCGTTCGGACGACGGGTGACGCGCAAGTGTTTCGGGTAGTGAACAAAATAAGTTACAAGTGGTTAGGTTAGCTAGGTGGAAAATAGGCATTGGGTGCTGGGGCTTATCCCTGACGTGCTCGTCTATTTTCCAGTGATTAGGTGGGTTTGCCGGTGCCGGGAGGAAACTCCCGCAGTGCTGAGTTCCCTTAGTTAGGACAGTGAGTGAGGGTCGCGGTGCTGGAGGGAAACCTCTGACGTGCTAGCTCCGACTCATTGTCAGGTTAGGTGCCGCGCGCGAAGGATCCCGATTAACGTAGACCGGACACCCCTTATGACAACACAATAACACAATAACCAAACCATAGCCGCACTCGGTGACCACTACTGTTCCCCTTCCCTTTCATGGACGGTCTGACTGCGTGGTGAAAGTTGATGTCTGGTGACATCAAGCGGGTGCACCTCCCGCCGCCCACCAGTCAGGCAAAACCGCCGCAGGGCATGCAGGCCCTCGACCGTTGGCTTGCCACGCGCCAACTACCCGGCCAGACCGCCGCTACTTCGCGTGCCGCTCCGCGCCACTAAGCGCCGCCCCGTTCGCGCCCCGCGATTACAAACATTACTGCGCGGCCTAACGCAAGGTATCACCCTTGCCCACTCCACTCGGCTATTAAGCATTCCACCCCCTCATCCCCCCATCCCTTCTTCCTTCCTTCCCTCCACGCACTGTACTCCTACGCCCCCCCCCACACACAAGTCTAACCTCCACGGGAATAGACACCGGGGTAGAAGACAATACAATAGAAAATTATATTGTTATAAATAAAAAGATCTAAATTCAAATTTAGGTTCGCTAGTCCTGTGGCAGCACGAAAGTGGCCTGGAATACGAGCAGCAGATTTTCTTAGAAGCATATGTATTTAAATTGACCAACGAATAAATCAGCAGGAGCTGAAGATTGTCAGTAGTTTAACGTTTATACTCCACTTCTTAAATTGAAATCATCGGTAAGAGATTTCGCATTATATTTACACTTCTTATTGTATAAATCATAATTCATGGTAATGCTACAATTTGCAGACGAACAGTACTTTGCTACCAGTTATGGTATTGATCCATGGGGACGATTTCATTTCGGGTAACGATAATTACTATGGTGTTCAATACCTTTTGGCCAAGGACGTGATTGTAGTTACCGTGAATTATCGATTAGGAATATTTGTATTATTTAGCACCGGAAATTCTGCAGCTCCCGGAAATTTTCGACTGAAGGACCAGGTTCTGGCATTAAAATGGGTCCAGAAATATATAAAATCTTTTGGAGGTGATTCCAATCGGGAAACTTTATGTGAGCAGAGCGCAGGAGGTGCTAGTGTGGCTCTTTATGCAATTTCTAAAGCAAGTACTGGTAGGTCTGTAGTGTTTTCATTTATTAGAATTAAAATATGGTCTGATAAAAATTAAATGTTATAATTTTTTGTTTATTAACTACAGAAATAAGCCAGACAAATGTTTTAATAGTTTTAACGATTCATTTACAGGCCTATTTCAAAAGTTTATAATCCAAAGAGGTCCTAGTTCATTTCCTTGGACATACCAAAGAAGGAGCAAATTTATTGAATACATGAGGGGTATATCTCAACTTGTTGATAGTCCCTACATAATTTCCAAAAGCCTTTTAAATTGTTTTAAATTGTATGACTGAAATGAAGGATTTGCCTTTTATCAGTGATGTCATAACTAGTGAAGGGCTTGCGATGAGTATTGGTAAGTAATAATAAAAATTGAAGTTAAAGTTAAGAATTTCTAATTTAAGCAATCAATTTTCTGCCCCATTCTTATGTGCATTAAGATAATTTTTATCGGAAAAAAATCAGATAATTTTAATTTTGGATTCTATAAATTCGAGGGAAGTTTTCTATTGGTTTTTTTTTCGCATGAGAGAAGCCATTATATTTTTGTAAAAGTTGACATGTGCTGCCCTTCGTTCTTGTCAAATGTCCACGTTTGGAGACCACGTTAATAAAAAAACAGGTCTGACTATCTGTTTCTTTACCTGAAGATTTTTAATCTGTTAGCACGATAACTTACAAAAGAATTGACGAATTAGATTTGCGGAAAGTTAGGGCATTTTCAAAAGTTTTAAGATCACTTTGTTTAAAGATTAAAAAATTTTATGTACGGTTATTACTAGTGCTAAAAAATAAAAACAATTTAATCAAAATACTTTTTTGTTACGAAAAAAAGAACGCTACCGGAGTTATAGCATTTCAAAAAATTTTAAAAATAAGGGAAAATGAAAGGATTACCATAATCACATTTTGAGTTTTTCTGAATGATCGAACATTTGAATTTTTATTGCGAAAAGTCATGAAAAATATAATATTCCATTTTTTGGTCAATCTATGAAAAATACGACAAAAGATGAGTTGAAGAAATGGTGCGCCCAAAAAAATCAACAAATTTGCCATACTTTACTTTTTTATAGAATACGTACTCAAGTGAAAAAGTTACATATATTTTATACATACAGTAGGAACCCTTAAGACCGTACAGCTCAGGGATCTGTACGAACTTAAAAAAGTTCGAGCAGGTATAAAATAGGTATACGATGCAGCATCGCACCTACATATTGCGGCGCCTGCACCGAAGGAAAAAATGATTTGATGCAGTAGCCACAAACAATACGCACGCTGCAAACGGATCAGTCCACGGAGGCGCTGATATCCGAAGCGTCAGTGTTTGCACGTCGAAACTCACTTAACGATGACCGGTCTTAAAAGGTCCTGGTGTATATTGGACAAAACACTGAGTTTTTTCATTTATTCTATACTGAAAAATGTATTTAAAAAAATGGAAAATATCATTGTCTTGGCCGCGATATATAAACTATACATCACTTTTTCACCTGGGCAGTTTTTTTTATCTGTAAAAGCAGCATATTTAATAAAAAACAAAAAAAAAAACAAAAAAAAAACATCTGGACAAGCGACATAAGATGCGCAGTTATTGTTTCTCATGTGAAATACAATGTTGGAAATTAAAAATTTAAATTTTTGGATAAACGACACAAGCTATGAAAAAATGTATATACAAATATTGCTCATCCTATAAAAGTCAAATTTATCCAAATTTGTCATAATTAATTTTTTTAAGAACGCCTAGTTTTTGTTCAAATCGTAAAAAAATACCATTTTAAATTAAATAAAAAAGTGTTAAAAAACGACGCGTGTAGAAAGAAAAGATAAACGTGGTTTACCCAAAAAGAATATAAAAATTTGTTATTAATAGTTTTTAGATAGGATGAGTCGAGTCTCTTTTAATCGTAAAAAATGAGATTTGAAATAAATAATTAAATTTATAGAAAACCCAACGAGAGGCAGAAAGAATGAATAGTCAAACTTTTCAACCAAAAATATGTACAAAGGTATTAGATTTGTGTAAAATTTGACTTCCCCTCCCCGTTTTTGTCAAATGGCCACGTTTACAGACCCCCCGAATCCGAAAAACAGGTTTTTACGACTGTTTCTGTCTGAATATCTGTATGTATGTTTAGCTGCATGCCTGCATACATGTATACTTGTATGTTGCATGCCTGAATGTCTGTTTGTTTGTATACCTGAATGCCTGTATGTCTGTATGTATTCCTGTATGATTTATGCCTGTATGTCTGTACGTCTGTTTGTCTGAATGTCTGTTCGCCTGTACGCCTGTATGTCTGTATGTCAATATTTCTGCATGTATGTATGTCTGTCTGTGTCCACAATACTTTTGAAAAAATTAATCTATTAGATTGGCCTCGTACACTTGTTTCGTGTCCTAAACTAAAGGTCAAGTTCGTTAGCTAGCCATTTTGGTTAAAAATCCAAAAAGTCGGCATATTTTAAATATTTTTGATACCACTTTTTTCAAAATTCAAAAATTGTCTGTACGGTTGTTCATAGTATTCAAAAAGTTGAACAATTTATCAAATCACTTTTTTCATAAAACCAAAAATTACCAGAATTATTGGATTTACAAAATTCCAAAAACATGAGTTGACAAAAATTGTGCATTTGAAAAAGATCTACAAATTTGTTATGTATTACTTTTTAATAGGATGCATGTTTTTGGCTTTAATCACGAAAAACATCATCAATACTAAAAACAATGTGCCCACTGCGTTAACTCATTCTAATCGGAACTTTTGTCTTTTAATTTCTTTTTCGTCTCGTGTATTTTTTTACGACTGAAACCAAAAACAGAACTATTAAAAAATTATTCATGACAAATACATTATTTTTATATTCTCATCAGAGAAGGTATTATATTTATGTAAAATATGACCCCCTTCCCCCATTTTTTTTCAAAAGGTCCGCGTTTGGAGCATTTCTCCATTAAAAATTAAACTATTTTGTGGAAAATTAAATTTCTTATCTGAAAATGTAACTTCTATTTTTGTTTAAATACTTATTTCTTTTAGTTCAAATATTTATTTTTAAAGTTGAAAATTTGCCAATTTTGCGGAATGTTTTTGTTTAACTATTTATAATTTTCAGTTGAAAATTCCTCTTTATTAAAAAAATGTATTCCTCTTGTTAGAAAGTACATCTATTGTTTTTAAAAATTAGTTTTTTGATTGGTAATTAATCTGTTTTGTTGAGAATTTGATTGTTTTTGAAATTGAAAGAAAATGTTAACTGAAACCTGAACTATTTGTTTGATATTAATTTTCGTTGTTGTTGAAAACTTACCGTCTTCAGTTAAAAATTCATCTTCTTTGGTATTCAATTATTCTACTTGTCAAAATACATCTATTTTTTAAACTGAAAATTAACTGTATCATTTTCTGTTGATTTTTGTTTTATTTCAAACTTGAACAATTTGGTGGAAAATTTGTTTGTTTTTTTGCTTGAAAATGTACCTTTTTTAGTTAAAAATTCCTCTTTTTTGTTAGAAAAGTATTCTTATTGTTTACAAGTTCATCTATTTTAATTAAGAATTCATTTTTTCTGTTTAAAAATCATCTTTTATATAAAACTTTTTTTTATGTAGTTTAAAATTATGTTTTTACGGAACGATTAAACGTACCATTTTCCGATAAAAATTGATCTCTTTAGTTTAAAATTCGTATATATGGTTGAAAGTTCCTGTATTTTTGTGGAAATTAAACTATTTTGCTGAAAACTTTTTATTCGTTGTTGTAAATTTATTTTTTAAACTGATAATGTAACAGTTTTTCGTTAAAAATTTATCTACTTTGTTCACATTTTGGTTGTGAATTCAATTGTTTTATTAATTCAAAATTAATTTTTTTAACTTAACTTTGCCATTTTCACCATTTAATGATATAATAAACAGTAGCAGTTTCTTGTTAATATTACATTATTTAGGAAGTTAGGTATTTCTGACATTCAATTTAATTAGGTTTAAAACAAATAAGGAAGGTTTCTCAATATTGATCAGTATGATTATCAATAGTATTTATTAATTTCAAATAGCCTCGCTCTGTTCGGCTTACGCGCGGTTGAAAATTAGAATAACCACCTATCGGATGTCAACGAACTAAGAGAAATCCTCAAAAACAGTTCTATTAGAGTCACACATCGTCGATTTCGATTGTTACAATACTCAATTTTATTGCCATATGCGTGTGACACGAGGCGTCAGTGGGTTAGACAGCATTGGAAAATATGGAAAAAATTGTCACGATTGCTCGTTCTTTGATAGCTACACACGTGCGACAGAGACATCCGTGAGTCAGCGTGAGTTAGAAAATAATGGAACGTTACACGTGTTTTCTTGAAGTTAATGATCCCAACGGAGCTGCCTTGATCTGCGCTTGCTTGGATTTAAGTTACGTTCATTGGCTACGGCGCGCGTCTGTACTTGATTTTTAAATACGTACGCGAACTAGAGCCAATGAGTGCCACACAGTTCAAGCATGCGCAAGTATTCTTGGATCGCTGTTGGGAATAATAATTCAATCAAAATCCGAGGTCGATAATACAAATCAACACTTTTTCTTTACCACCACCTTGCTACCCGTACCGCCGCAATCGCAACACAGGGCCTCTGCTTGTTATTTATGATCGAGTTCTTATTTCAATTTTAGCCTCTCTGCTTGTTATTTATAATCGTATTCTTATTTCAATTTCGGAAAGGACATTTTAAAGCCTTCAAAGCATTTTAACGAGCTATCTGGACCATTAAATATATCTACCTGAGTGTCTGCGGAGAATTTCTCCGAGCTTCTCAGAGCCTTGAGAATCTTTAGCGTATACTGTGAGATTTCTGTCGGTAGGGTTAGTATATTTTTAATTATAAGTTATTGTTTAAGCTATTATTTGTTATTAATATAAACATAAACATTAAGTAATATTTCTATGAAGCATGGAATCTGTTATTAAAGTCCATTGCTGGTGTAAAATGCGATAACAACTTTTGAGATTTTGAGGTTAGGAATTAATTTGAGAATACAAGAGCGAAGTGCTGGTCGCAGAATTAGATAATTTTGGCCTCTTCAATGTAAATCATCCGTATATTCACAAAAATCTATCAAATATTCTTTTTTGATCAATTTTTTGATTGCGAGAAGTTCGCTCTTGAATTGCAAAATTTAATATTGACCTCAAAATCTCTATAAGTTGCTACTGCATTTTATATCAGCAATGAAATTTTATAACAAATATATGCATCATAGCAATACTACTTACTGTTAATGTTTATATTGAATGCAAATAATAACTAAATCATTAACTTATAACTAAAAATACACCAATTTTATACTAACTTTACTCAATATCAGAAAAGTACCATTAAACTCCTTGCACCTTACCTTCACCACAAAACAGCTGTATAAAATATATTGGCTTCCAATGTTTTATGTGCTTTTAAACAATATATGGTTTAAGAAATGTGGGATTGAATGTTTATGGATGTATCGGGTCTTCAGATGTGCCGACAATTTTGCCAATTACTCAATCTTCATTTTATAAAAACACAATTTTGAAAACCTCCTACAACAGATACATACTATAGGAATGTACGGGCACTTTCATTATCACTCAATGGTCGGCGAGAAATTAGTTTTTGACTAACTGAAAAGAAACTTACAACAAAATAGTTAAATTCTCAATCAAAAAGATGAATTTTCAAGGGAGAAGTTTTATATTTCTAACAAAAAACACAAATTTTCAACAAAGTACAGACATTTTCAAACAAATAATTCCATTTATAACTAAAAAAGATCAAGTTTTAATACAAAATATAAAATTTTAAACAAATAGAATAATTAAGTTTTTAGTGTATAAAACTTAACATTCAATATAAAAAATGAAATTTTCTACAGGTTATTTAAAATTTTGACCAAAACAGGCAAATTTAGCACCACATAGTAAAATTTTTAACAAAAAAGATGATTTAATGATAAAATAATAAATAAAGATGGGGAGATTCTAAGAGACTGGATGGAGGATAGAGGGTGGGCGGTGGCGAATGGTATGGTGAAAGGGGACGAAGAGGGAGAATACACGTATGTGAGTAAAAGTGGTGTATCGGTGATAGACTATGTGATTATGAATATGCAAGGTATATGATATGATATATGAGGAAATAGAGAAATTCGCAGTGGAAGGAAGGGTGGAATCAGACCATCAGCCATTGAGTTTGTGGATACAGGGGGAGGCTGGCGAAAGGCAGGGTGGGGAAGGAGGGTCGTTAGGGGAGAGGGTTTCATGTAGGAGAGAGGCGATAGAGAAGTATTAGGAGCAGTTGGGCAACATAAGCTTTGAGGGAGAGTCCGCGGACGAGATATGGGAGGATCTACAAGAGAAAGTGAAAGATTGTGTGTAAAAGAAGGTATTTAGAAAAAAGAAGAAAGGAAAGGTAAAGCCGTGGTGGGATAGGGAATGTAAAATGATGAAGAGAAAGGTGCAAAAGAAGTACAGGATGTGAAAGGAAGGTACCGCGAAAAGGGGGGAGTACGTAGAAATCAGGAAGGAGTTTAGGGCGATGTGTAAGAAGAAAGAGCAGGACAAAGAAAAAGAGCTGGCAGAGAAGTTAAGAAGTGTTAAGACAGAAGGGGACGTGTGGAAGATAATTAATAGGTTTAGGAAACGTTTGGTAGGGATAAGTGAGAAGATAGGGAGTGACGAATGGGGAAACGTTTCAAGGATTTATTTCAGGGGTCAGATATTCGAAAGAGAGATGAGGGGATTAGAAGAAACAGAGCGTTAGATAATGAGGAGCTGAACGAGGAGGAGATAGAGAAGCAGATAGGGAAGTTGAAAAAATCGAAGGCTGCAGATATTGACGGGGTAGAGGACGAAGCGTGGCTGTTTCAATGAAGGCACAGATCAGGATGCTTACCCCCTCCCCGTTATAGATGACATTTTAAATCAATTGGGCCAAGCAAAGTTTTTCTCCGCTTTCGACCTAAGTTCAGGGTCCCATCAAATCCCAATGTCTCCCAATTCATCTAAATATACAGGTTTAAAATACAGGATTAAAAAATAGCCCCCGCTACGTTCCAAAGGATAATAGAAGGAGCGCTGATAGGCCTAGTAGGAAAACATTGTTTTGTTCATCTAGATGATATAGTTATCTTTGGAAGTACCATAGAGAAACATAATAAAAACCTCACACAAATACTAGAACGGCTACGCGAAGTATGGTTAAAATTACAACCCGACAAGTGTGAATACCTAAGACCCGAACTCGAATATCTAGGTCACCTAATAACCAACGAAGGTGTAAAACCCATCCCAGCAAAAATAGATGCTATAAAAAACTTCAAAACACCAACAAATGTGAAAGAAATACAGTGTTTCCTAGGAGTCGCAGGATATTATAGGAAATTTATAAAAAAAATTCTCATACATTGTCAAACCTTTAACAACACTGATAAACAAAGACAATCCTTTCAAATGGACGGACAAACACCAAGAAGCATTTGATAATTTTAAAAAACAACCTATGTACAACACAGGTTTTGAAATTTCCTGATTATAACAAGGAATTTACCCTTACTACCCAGAAGGAACTTTTGGGTATCGTATGGGCTACACAAAGACCTAGACAATATTTAATAGGAAGAACTTTTAACATTGAAACCGATCATCAGACTTTGAAATGGCTACATAATGTAAAAAATCCTTCATCTCGATTATGGAGATGGAGGTTGAGATTAGAGGAGTTCATTTACAAATTAATAGACTAAATAAAAGGAAAAGAGAAAAGGTGGCTAATTGTCTATCTAGACTGTTACCTATTCGTGACGATCTACAAGAAGCAATGGAAAAAGCCGGTATAAACATCGAAGATTCAGAGAGCGAATTACCAGATATTGACGAAGTATTCACAAAAGCTAGAGATTAAATACACCAACACCACAGGTCCAGAAAGAGGAGGAGAGTAGACATGCAGTAATTTCTTCACCAACCCTATGTAGTATCCAGGAAATGATATTAGAATAAGACATACCAAGCACAAGTGCACGTGCAGAAGAAATTCTACAACTAGGTATTACCCTAGAATCAATTATGCCAGAAAAGATAGGCAACCCATCAACGAGTCAAGAGACTGCTGTATTAACCACACAAAAAGATGATAATACAGAGGACAACCCTACGGAGTACGATAAGGACTTATACGCAAACTACAAAGTATGGACAACCAATAAAACATCAACTTAAATCATCAAGAAAACTAATACCGGAAAAAAATTGTGGAAGAAATTCCAGAAAAGTCCCTCGAACGTTTCCAAGTATAATCAGATTACCTGACTTCAAAGGAGAAATATGGTGAACTATACTGGCAGAGACAATGCAAGGATTTATTAATAGAGGGCTAACAATTATCAGATTACACTTTATCGATCCCACTATCACACCTTTAGAAAAAATCAAACTCGATGAATTACTAAATTACTTAAGTAATAGCATTGCGCAGAAAATACATGTATGTTATTCACCTCAAAGTGAGCTTACTCAAAGTGAAAAGGGAGAAATCCTTAAAGAAGCCCACGGGTTCATAACCGGACAGCACTTCGGAGAAGCAAAATCCATCGATAAGGCTAGACAGTTGGGAAAATGGAAAAAATGGAAGATGATATCATCAACTATGTGACAAAATGTCCAATCTGCCAACTTCAGTAAACAACAAGGGCGAGGCGACAAGTGGAGGCTATTATTCCAGACACGCCAATTAATCCGAATGACAAGGTAGTCGTGGATATATTTGAACCGCTACCAATAACTAGTTCACGCAACGAATACATTCTAAGCGTCCAAGATCAATTGACCTGATGCTAATACCCTTACAAACAGCCAATCTGAACATATAATACAAGGATTATTTGAGCATTTCATATATTTTTTTGGAGCACCCAAGACGATCCTTATCGATCAAGGACAGAATTTTGTCTCCGAACTCATACAAAACTTTGAAAAGTTATTCCGAATCAAACACATTAAAACAATTACTTATCATCCACAAAGTAATGGTAGTACAGAAAGAGAACACTCCACAATCAAGGATATACTCAAGACTTGTATAGCGACAACGGGATAGAATTGGACAAAACTTTAAAAATTATCGCTCTTGCATACAACACTACTAAGCATGAGGGTATAGGAATCAGTCCTTTTCAAGCCACGTTTGGATTGGAAAACGCCAATTTACACTCATCTCTCGCAACCACACTTTACCTAAAGTACGACGACCTATTATAGCTGTGAAAAGCATGAAACGAAACATATTTGCAAAAGGCTAAAAAAAATCGCAATAAAAAAAGAGAAATATACACAGCTTCAAGATTCCAGAATAGTAATACCTCAAGGAATCTTTGAACCCAAGGATAAAGTCAAATTTATAAATAACACGAAATCTTACAACTTATCTCAAAGCTGGATCGGTCCAGTCGAGAAAGTAGAGCGATTTGATAATAATAATTGTACAATTAAATTTAACGGCAAAGAAAGAAGAATCCATGCTAACCAAGTCATGCCTTATTACGATTAAAATTACAGAAGATGTTGGGTGTCATATTACTTGGACTCTTACACACAGCGACTGCCAACATCTCCACGACCACACTCAACGGTAACCTGTTCATAGAAGACATCGGCAAAGTATAAATGTACCATGACAATTGGAATCTCATAATCGGCATAAACGTAACCAACACTCCAGAACGATTAAATAACATAAAGAAAGCACTACGGTTAGCTGGCCAAGTTTGCCATTACAAGTGTAATGAAGCCTACGAAATTGAATTAAAGGAGGCAAGATTGAAACGATTGCAAAATAAAGAAGACATCCTCAACAAATTTCTAGGGAAAAACAATAGACCAAAGAGAGGATTAGCAAACTTCGTAGGGGATATATCAAAAACACTCTTTGGTACTCTAAACAACAATGATTTAGAATACATAAATAACGAGTTTAACAAATTATACACGGATAACAAAAATATTGCATTAGTCCTAACCAACCTCACAAGAATATTAAAACTCTTGCTCGACACCTCGACAACAGACCGTCAAACATTAATGAACAAATTCAGCGTAGGATCCGATGTAGCACGTGAATTAAAAGGTAACGTCAACGACAATATGAAGGGAATCTTTGTAAAAAGCAAACTAGTAATAGGAGTACTATTGATAGACGAGTTAAATGAAGATATAGATACAGCAATCGACGCCATTAATGATGAAAAACATGGAATCTCACACCCACAATTGCTAACCCCTCACATACTTAGAGAAACCATTGATGAATTTGAAGTAAAGTATAGAATTAGGTATCACTTCGACAGCACAGAAGACAATTATCAACATATAATAGATATAAGCACCATTCAAGTAGCCATAATACAATGGCTACTTTCATACGTTATCAAAATACCAGTACTGGAGCAAGAAGAAGGGATAATCAAGCACTTTATTCTAATACTTGAGAAGATACATAACACATTTTTGGCAATCATCCCAGACTACGAGTACCTTATCCTCTACAAAGGATCTTTTTCACCAATCGATACCAACCTCTTAGACAAGTGTAAGCAAATCAATGATTACAAAATATTCGAAAGAAGATAACCCAATTATAGACTGATAGACACCGACAATTGCAACTCGTCCTTACTGAAACGTTATGCAGAAATAAAATGTAATAAATCACCTTACTTGCTACATAAAGAAACTTTTATATACGTACAGAACGGGTATATTTTGATTCCTACATACGAATTAGAAATCGATGCATTATGCGGACACGAAATAAGTACCATTAAGCTAAAACAAGCGACACTCATCACAGGAGCAGGATGTATGTTACACTCACATAATATAGATGTGAGATTACCAGAAGTTAAAACTCTACATAAGATAGCAATCAACAATGTAATCTATAAACGAAACTATAATAAAAAGAAGTAAAAGTATTTAGGAATAGATTAATACAGTTACCTCAACAATTAGATAATGATAAACTAATGCATGCAAGATTAAGTTTCGATGACACAGAAGACATGCTCAGAAAGATAAATAATCAGAGGCGAATACGTATATGGAGCGAAAAATCTCTAGAATGGTTAGGATATCTAGGATACGGCGCAACAGGATTAGTTATAATATATACCGAGCTCAAGTGTGGTATTTTAGATTGTATAAAATCATGTATACCATCCAAACTCTGTCTCTTCTGTATAAAAACACAACTGAGTACAAACGCTATTCCGCATGTACTAACGTACACTATTACACCCCTCGAAGAACCATTACTAAAAAACAGAATTGTGAGATTCTCAAAATAAAGTATTTAGAGGACTAAATACAATATAGCGACCGGGGTGTAACGCAGGCCATTACTCCCTCCTAAAATAGCCTTAGGGAATAGATAGAATAGGCTATATAAGTATAATATTAGACCTTTTGGGCATTAATCTCCTATATCTATTTGTAAACTGAAAGTTGTACTAAAATAAAGAAAACAGTGTGTGTCTAACACACACTCTATTTTAAAAAGTCAAATTCTTATTTTGGACCGTTACACTATTAAATCTTTCTGGATATTAAAACATGTCGACAGGCTTTGAATATTTCAAGATATTTAAAGAAATATCGTCAGATTTCATTTTATCTCACGCAATTGTAATTGATTGCTAAAGACGTAACAAATTTATGCGTAAACTATATTTTACTTCATATATTACTCGTATCATTAAATATTAGAGCGTTAATACTTAAGCGCCATGTCGGTTTGAAAACAAGTACTTTGAAGACCAAAAGAGTGATTAATTTAATTGCGCTCTAAGATATCGTGTGAGTCCAAAACTTGATACGCAATAAAGCACATGGCTTCGTTTAAATCGAGAGAAGGAGACTTCCAAGAAAGTAAACTTACTGGGATGTGTTTCGACAAAAAGCAACATCATGTTTTGAACGCTAGAATTTAATATGTGTAATTTACTCTAAGCTGGAGAATCGATTTATTTAGTTTCCAGCAGCCGTGATAACTGTATACCAAAACTGTAATTTATAGTTCAACTAAACGAACCTGTAGTTCGTGAAATTCAAATAAATTTACAGTATGCAGGTTTATTTGAATCAATTCTATTTTTGTGTCATTTCACAAATTGAAATTATATGTAGTTTTTCTTCAAGCATTTAGATATACGTTTGAATAATTAGTTAAGAGTTGAATCCAAATTTGAAATGTGTGAGTAGTGTTGAATCTATGTGATAGATAAAATAAGAAATATGAGATAGTTAAATAAAAGCAAAATTTGGGTGAAAAGGATTCGAGATTCCGAGAGAAATCAAGTCAAAAGTAATTTTATTATTGCTATAATTTCTCTTCTAAAAGGAAAAATAATTTGCAAAGAGTTGTTTTTATTCACTTATAGTTGTGATTTAAACATGTTTGAAAGCTATAAAAACGAAGACTGCCTAGAGTAGTTCTAAGCCTGACGGAGGTTAATGATAGCCTGAACCGTGGGTTCAAAGTCGATCTAAACCTAGAGGACTACTGGTAACTTGGACGGTTGATGACCCAAAGTTCATCTAAGTCTACACATGTGAATGCGGGCATGAACAAGGTGTTCGAGTTGGGCTATACCTAAAGGTTAATGAGGACTTCGGCATCATTGTCGTGTGCTAATCCATTTGCGGCAAAAAACTCACGTGCTTTAGTGAACCGAGCTTTCGCATGAGAAAAGCTACTATACTATGCTACTATGAATTATATGTTTCGACCGTGACTTGTTCTCGGCCCGTGGCCTATCGGCTACATAAGAAAAAGACGCGAGAAGGAGAGAGGACTAAAACTCATAGACAAGGATAAATGAGAAAGAAGTAAGAAGGAGAGAGAGGAAGAAATGTTGGAGGGGATTATTAAGCGAAACGATAAAATGAGTTGCACCAAAGAAACGGGGCTTTCTTGCTATTTGTTGCTCTCTAACTCTGGATCAGTTAAGTAACTCTAGCTGAGCTCATTTTGGATTTTTCGCGTTTTTGATCAATCGAAATCTAACTTTGATTGTATTGAGAAATTATTGTCATTGAATTCCATAACTCACGTTATTGTAAACTCGAAATTTTTCTCCTAAATTAAAATCAAATTATTTTGATTTACGTTTAATTTTTAAACTAATTTATCCGAGTTCCTATTAAAAACATAGCTTCTATATTTTAATGAATTTAAGGGCATTTATTTACAAAAATTCAAAATGTTTGAATGATTTTGAATAGATTTTAGAAATTTCAAAAGTTTTTAGAGGTATTTGACGGGTTTAAAAAAATGCACAAGAACTTTCAAGCACCTAAAAAAATTCAAGATAGTACAAAAGATTTCAAAGGATTTAAAACATTGTAGGGTTTTTTTAAAGATTCCAAGGAGTTTTCAAGAAATTTAAAAAATATGAAGAAATTTCCAAAGAGTCTAATACTTTTAAGTAATTCAAAAAATTGTATACGGTTTTAAAGAATTTCCTATAATTGCATCGGGTGAAGAAGGATTTTATAGAAACTATAAGGTTTAAGAATATTGAAAAAGAAGTCAGTGTATTTTTAAAGAAGTTTAGCGGATTTAATAAATTCTTGATGAAGATATATTAACCGCACAAATCCTGTCAAATGCATATTTTTATTTAATGAAATTTAAAAACTGGCAACCTCCAAAACTAATTAAGTTCAAACTTAATGCCAGTTAAAATCAAATAATTCTGAAAAATCACGAACTAGTAGTATAAAAAACGCAACCTTAAAAAAATAGTAGCGTCCCTGAATGAGAATATAGAAATTAAAAAACTTCGAAATAAATATTTGCGTATTTAAACTTTGGAAGTTAAACAAATTTTGTTGATCATATAATTTAATATCAAGTGAGATTCAAAGCGATTGGAAAGATTTTATTATTAAAAGAATGAGATAAATGTACAAAAAAACATCCATTATTATTTTCCCTGGTCAAAATTAAATGATTTTAAATATGGTAAGCCTTTAAAATTAAAGTATTCTAAAATTAAGTTTGTGGAATTAAATAACTAATAATGAAATCTTTTCAAACTGTATATCACACTTTTTAAAATCTAAAGTACAAAAGTAATAACCTGAAAATAAATTATATACTATTTTCATGCACGGGGAGCAATTTCATGTTAGGGGAGTGTGGGACACAGTGGGACACTGTTGGGTTATTGTTTTTTATTATTTTTTCTATCTACTCTATCTTTAAAATCAGTATATCATTTTGTTATCCATAGCGTTGTTTAAATATTTTAACCTTTATAATATGGAAATATGGAACGTGAATATTTTTATTGCAGTCACTAACAAATTATGACTTCGCCGCAGTATACCCCACATGTGGGAACTGTGGGGCGACTAGGAATTCTGTAACGATTCTTGGATATAGAAAGTTATAACATTTGTTTATTATGTTTTTGGTGAATAATGAAGAATGATTTTGAAAAATTAAAACTTCTACCTAAATTAGTTCAGAATTTAAAAAAATCTGTAAGCCAACATTTTTACAAAGAAAAATAGCTATAGATCATTAAAAATAATGAAGCCAAGCTTGCATGTTAAATACATAGATGTATGGATAAATAGCATTGAATATCTTTAAAGACTGCAATTCCACCAAATATGCATTCGACAAATCATAGGCTTCATTAATGTCATAGTGTACTCTTCTAAAATGATATCTGACTAGTCGATAAATATTAAAACTATTTTGACTTTTCATTCTATTAAAAAATTCCTTGCACGAATAATTTTTTTTTCGCCTAATGTTGTGGATTATAGTATAAATCCTTAATTATTTTTATTTTTGTTGCCGAAACGCTACTAGCGCTATTTCTGCCTCACTGCTTGTCGCTTTTGCGTTCGTACTCGGTTGGAAGCGATGATATATGAAGATTAAAAGATTCAATTTGGGACTTATTGTTTTTATTGTTTCGCTTAACTGGAGTTAATTTTTGGTTTGGAAAAATAATTAAAAACAGCGTACTTTTCAATACTGACTATTTTTAATGAGCTCTCGTGGTATGAATATTCCGCATAGAAAATTAGAAAACCGCAGCTGATTTTTGTAAATCGTCTGATAAAAGTTCTGATTTATCTTTGTATTTTTTTGAGAACTGACAAAAATTAAGCTTAATATTTCCGGTTGTATCGTTTACCATATATTTTGTCTCCTCCGCAACATTTTTCTTGTCACTGGGCACTTGATTTTTCGTGTTGGCGTTGGTTTTCGCAATTCCTCAGTGAAGAAAATAAATTTTCACACAACTTGTTAGTACGTTTTCCATCTTGCACGATCATCTTTCACCGTCGGTAAGCATACAATTTGACTTATTTGCTACGCAACAAAATAAGAGCATTTACTAGTGTTTGGGTGTTTGGTAGAGAAAAAGTTATACTTTAAAAATCATTTTGCTGTTGTCGTGAAAAATGTTGAGCGTTTGAGGTATGCTATCGGATTTGTGACAGCCGTTCATTAGGCACCAGTACCATTTTTTGGACATGCTAGGGGAGAGTGGAGATAGGTGGATCACGGGGATAGGTGAATCACTAGGGATATTTTTTAAACTACTAGAGGTTTTTGCACAACATTGATATTGGTTGGCAGTCCTACCAATAACCTAACTTTACTCGAGGAAGTAGAAACCTGCAACGTCTATTGTTGTGTTTATGTACGATGCAAATTTTTTTCGATTAAAATCAAATAATTTGTAACTGGCGATGTCAAATTTTCTCTCAAGAACAAGAAGTAGAATTGAGTAAGTACTTCATTCGTTGCTCACAAATGGGATTTGGCTTGAGTAGTGCAGAATGCCGAAAGCTGGCTTATGAACTTGCTTAAGAAAATAATATCAAACTTCCACATCCGTGGCAAAAAAATGAAGAAGCGGGAAAAGATTAGTTTTTAGCTCTTCTGAAGAAGAATCCGAACATGAGTCTACGAAAACCCGAAAACTGCAGTTTGACAAGAGCAACTTCGTTCAACGCACACAATGTTAGAATTTTGTACGACAACTTGCAGACAGTTTACGACCGGGAACCCAAGTTTTCCAATCCATTAAACATTTATAATTTAGATGAAACAGCAACATCAACCGTTCCAACTAAAACTTCTAACGTCATCGCAGCTAAGAATACCAAACAAGTATCCCAAGGAACGAGTGGGAAAACAGGCACTTTATTCACGACGTGTTGTATTGTAAACGCTGCTGGAGGCTTTTCTTCCACCTGCCAGGGTTTTCCCGCGTGTTAAATTTACTCCAAAAATGTTGAAGAACTGCGTTCCAAACACACTCGGCCTGGCAAATAAAACAGAATGGATGAATGCCGATCTTTTCTTGAATGATTTCAAGCTTTTCATTCCTTATTCTAATGCGTCAGTGGCAAATCCAAAATTATTGATTCACGATAATCATGAGAGTCAATTGTCTCTTGCAATGTTGGATTTAGCAAAAGAGAATGGTGTTACAATCTTGATATTGCCACCTCACACTTCTCATGAATTGCAGCCATTTGTAAAACTTGTTATTCTTTGTTCAAGTCAGCCTATAATAAAGCTCTTGATTTGATGCTGAAGGTTTTGAAACAACCGTTTACAATTTATGAAATTGCACAATGCGTTCATATAGCTCATGATTCTGCAATAACTTCGGCCAGCATAAAATCTGGATACGCTAAAAATGGAATTTTTCCATTTAATCCACATAAATTAGCACCAGAAGATTTTATTGGCAGCGAATTCACCAACAGAGACAATGCAGTTCACACGATCGATGAAAATGCTGACGCCAACACCAACGCTAATACAAGTGACACTGAACTCGACGATGTTCCATTATCAGTGCGAGTTTCCACATTTTTACCAGGAAAATCACCACAAGAAATAAGAGGGTTTCCAAAAGCAAATCCGCGAAAGACTGCACGTCGAACAAGGAAACGAGGAAGAAGCATGATTATTACAGACAGTCCAGAAAAAGAGGAGATTGCAAGAAAGCAAAAAAAAGTTTCGCAAAAAGGCGAAGAAGTTGAGAAATCCCCCCCCGCCCCAAAAAAAAACGAAGAAGAAGTAAATTGCTTCCCTTCTTACTTTCATCGAATTTTGATGTGACTACTGTTCTTGCATACTTATATATGTATCTCTAACTGTACAATACTTTTTCACATCAAAAATAAATTTCTTCTTTGAAATAGCTTCTAATTGATTTTATTGTGCAAATTCAGGTAAATTGTTCAAATAATGTACACTTTTCAGAGTGATCCCACTATCCTCACAGGTTTTTCCAAGTATCCCCACGGGTGGGGATACTTGGGTCAAATGACACTAAAAAGTTAACGGTTAATAACAATTATTAATTCATATATTTCACTGCAAATCATTTTGGAAATTATAAATGAATAGTATATCTTTCATATTAATTAAAAAAAATTACTTTATATTTTTTTAGAAAATATGAAAAAAAAGACAAAATCTGATCCACCTATCGCCACTCTCCCCTACATGTAGTTGTTTATGAGGATCATTTAAAGAAAAAGGTTTGAAATAAGTTGACCAATAATGGGTTCTATCAAAAGCTACGATAAAACTTCTTTTACTTTTCCGTGTACTGCGTGGTGTGGCGAATTTCCGCAACGTGTGCCGCTGTTTTTTTAACTTTAGTTTTTTACTTTTTTCAAAAGGGAAATTCCCGTATAAAATATTGAACTCACACTTGTGTACGGACACAAGGGTTTTTAAAAACAACAATATATTTCGCCTTAAGCGATATATCGCGTTGACCATGACTCTAAAGAAAAAGATTCTGTGAAATAAAAATTACACTGAACGTTTTATCACGGCTAATATTCATAAAGAGAACGATGACTGAATAGTTAAACGATTCACACATCAAATCAAAAAGTTTGATTGATTATCATCATTGGAATAATCAGATGAAAATTTATTTCAAAATTGAAATTAAAAATCCATATCACACAATTGACCTATGTGACGAATACATTTTTTCACTAAAAATGTCTTTCTAAAACCAGGCGAGTCACAAATAATCAATGTGAGTGAGTGCTTCAATCTTGCATCCAATTTAACAAATAAAAATATTCATCTGAATTATATTTCTTAGATACCTATTCTGATCTATTCGTTAGCTTTGTTGTCCCGGGCGCAGGAAACATCTGGTAACAACAAATTTTTATATCGAATTGGTAATAAAAGCTTGCATCACAACATGTCCTTAGTGTCCAAGAATATTAGCTAAAAACCTGAATGCCATACCCGTCCATGTGTCGTATTAGCTCTTTATGTGATATAGTCGTCAGCGCTACCTCAGCTTTCTGTTCACAGCTTTAAATATCCTCTTAAAAAATATGATAAATTATCCTCTCTCTCTCTTTCTCACGGTTTTTTAGGGTGATTAAATTCTCTACATGTTTCTTAAAATGAAGGCAAGATTCAGTCCACAATTAATTTTTGAACTAAAATATATTAAGGTACATAAGGTCTTATCTTGATTAAAAAAATTTTTATTTAACTTTTTTCATGGCAACATTACATGACGAACAAAATACTGAAATATATAATATATAAGAAATATACTTTTTTATTAATTTGCATTACTCTTCTTTTTTATCATCCCTCTTTCTTCTTCTGATAGCTCTTGAGCTACATCGCGTTTTCAAGCCATTGTTCTAAGGTAACTCTAGTAAGCTAAGCTAGTTTTAAATTTGTTACAATTATTGAACAAACGTTTGCAACAAAATATAAAAACTTACCTTAAAACTTTCGGAATAAAATTTCTTACATAAAAAAATGTTTATGAATATGGATAAGCATTAAAAAGTGGTGACTTTGACGAATCCTTGTTTCACACATTTTTGGGCACTTAAAAACAATTCGAGAAGTTTCCAAGTTGTTGCTACATTAAAAAATGAAGAGTGAATTGTAATAATTACGATTCACAGTAAGTGCAGAAGGGATAAAAACAATTTTTGAGGTTGAATCAGTTCCTGTAACGTAACAATAGGCGTTGTCAATCCATGATTAGAGGAACGTGCCAAAGTAAAGGGAATTTGAATTATGATCAAAGTTCCAAGAGTGTTGTGACCAACTACTATTTAAATTGCAAATTCTGCAATTCCTTTTATGTAAAATCTTGTTTTTGAACTACGGCTAGTTTCACCAACATGAATCTTATTATAGGCTTTACATTTTATTATCCAATTAACGACGAAGAAGACCAATTCTTAAAATTAATTTTCAAGCCTCATTATTATACTCAAAGCGTGGGAATTTTTTAACAAAAACACTATTTCCTACTATCCTTTGGTATGTCATTTCGTAATCTGAGCTCAGAATTAAAATATCGTCTCTTAAAAATTCAATATGGCGGCTTTAATGCCCAAAAATTTGACAATTTTCTTTGAAAATATAATTTTGACTTTTATCATAAAAGTTGTTATCACTTTCAAGAATATTATTCTTTACTTGAATGTTAGAAAAAAATATAAGTGTCTGGACACTTCTTTTAGATTCTAACAGATATTGGTGAAGTTGCTTTATAAAGGATTTTGGGGTCGCTGAATCCGATGCAGTGCAATATTTAAAAATTCATGATGACGGATCCAATATGTCTGCTAAAATGAAAAAAATGTTTAGAACTGGTTGAAATTCACGATTTTCACAATGGGGCCAGCAAAACTGTGCTACCTAGTATTCTTTCCGAGAAATGGACATTGGCAATATTCGTTTAACTCATTCAAGCCTTTATTGTGAATTCTGTCGTAGTTTTAAATGAAATCGGAGATGGAAAGAAAGTCCCGACTAAAGATTTCGCAATATCGAGTGCTTAAAGTTACAAGTAGAATAGTATGTTTAAAGAAAATGGACCACACGAGATTGCGAGTCAAAGCAAGCAATCTCGGTGTTCAGACTGTTCGATAAGAACATATACATTTTGTGACAACTGTTTATCATACTTCTGCAATGTATTTATGAAGAAGATATGGCCTAACATACGATTTAGTGAGAGGAAAGTGGATATATTCGAATCAAGCACCCTGAATAGTGAGAATTGTTAATTTATTCGAAAATCGGAGTCCTAAGGTGTTGCATTAACGGTAGATTCAGATTCAGAGACCTCAAAAATATGGTATGACCAATTTGATTAACTTTTGGGTCTTTTCACTTTGCTAGACGCCATATTAGATTCACAATCTTGTAAATCTGACAACAGATTTGGTATCAGCAACGCCAAAAAACCTATGTGTGGATAGTTCCATCTAGTTCCAAACATTTTTCAAAACTTTGGCCTCCATATTGGAAACATCATCTTGAATTTTGAAAATCTGACAGTAGATTTTAATTCAGCGACCCTGAATCGTGCATACGGCCTCCTACTTAATAACATCTCCAACGTATGGGTGGTTGATTCTTATTAGCTACAGGTTTGTTATGATGAACCTCGTCATGCTCACCCAAGGCTCACCCGATTTGATTTCCACCCCATCCTCTGCACAAACTATAGAATTAAAACAAATTCACATAATGAAAAAAACACCAAAACTTAAATATTTTCGTTTTTGGGTACGCTGATGACGAATCCGTTCCGCATATTAACCCTACACGTCAGAATCAAGGCCATTTGAAGGGCAACTTTGTTAACTCAAGAGACATTATCTTTTTAACTTCAGATTCTGAAAGAGCGGGAAATTGTACTTTTAAATATATGTTTAACCAATGGTCCCAGAGACCATTGTTTTCACCCTGTTCCTCGCTGAAGTGCCCCAAATTTTCCGGGAAGTAATTAATATGGGAGTGAAAAAATGGATCTTAAAATTATTAGACATGCCATTTCTTTATAATTTGTGAGCATTCTATTGAAAATATTTTTTTAATTAGCATCTTTATTATTTCCTAAAAATTGTTGTTAATTTTCTCTAAATTTTTGTCATGGCGCTTGCTCCTTATTAAGCATTCTTCTTTCAAATTCTTTATCCTGCAAAAGTTCTATTATCTGTGGGCCATCAAAGACTCCTTCATTAATTTGAAATGTAATGCGCAGAAGCGGAAGGATGACTTTATGTACATGGATAAGACTTTCCAGTATAATATTCATAGTAGAGAGGGGTCAATTTTATCTGAGTGGTGTTTTGTGAGTTTACTTTGTTGGCCTTAAAAGATTGTCGTTATTTTTAAATCTCCGAACAACTGTCAGTCATGAATATCATAATTTAATTTCTGGAACACTAAATGAAGTTTATGATATTCTTTTCTAACACGACTAAATGTCCGACTGGTAAAGGTGCATACATGTTGCCATTATGGAGCTAAATAGCTTTTAAAAGTTTTGTCGAAAATCTATAAATAGACGCCAACCACTAGCTTCATACTTAACGCACTTGAATTCATTTATTACTCCTTCGACATCACTACAATATATCAAATTCAATACATTTAAAAAAATTCTCTAAAGGTGCGATCTTGATTTCGCTAGAAGGAAATACGAGTTCTAGGAGCTAGAACCCCTGTTTCGTTCAACCTAGATGCCACTAGTTCGGAAAGTTCTTTCAATATTCCTGCGGCTCGAATGAAGTCACTCAGTCCATCTTGAATAAAGACATTAGAATTCGTATGTTGATCATCTATTTCTTCCGATTTATCCACAAAAATATAATTATTATGTTCGTCTCTTGTTGCTTTAATTTGCAATTCAATATTTTCAGTACCAGTTTCAGAAAAATGTGTATTCTTAGACATCTCTATTTCGCTCATAACATGATCAATGGTGATGAGGATAGGAAAAATCACAGACTGAACCGATGCATACGATATTAGAGATACTTATGTTTTTATGATCGTACCTAGATGTAATAGTTAAGAAAATATTGCAAACCGTCTATGATCTGTCGGATTTTTCCAAATAATTAGTTAGGAAACCTTGGTTTTCTCTCATACTAAAGTTGCAATCTATATTTTATGCATGTCGTTTTCGAAGTCTACAAATTGTCTATTCCACTAGTATCTAAACTAAATAAATTTCAACAATGTTCTTTTACCTAATATGTAAACGGCTTTCTTTCAATACTGTTGAAGTTTTTTCCCAAAAATAACACAAAAGTTGTCAACACGCGTATTGCATGCCGTTTTTCTATTCTTATAGCAAAATACTCTACAGAGGCTTAGTTACCCACCAATGTCAAGCAGCGGTCGCATAATGAAGACAATTGCAGGGCCTTTTGCTCATTCTGACCAATCGCCGATACTGGAGTTCTGAATTGCTGAACCGTACAGCTATTTTTTCTTGTGCTGGAAATGACAGTTTCAGGCCTTTGCCCAGGGACTTCGCACAAAAAAATGAATGTAAATTTCGTTGCAGGTAACTTTTTGTATTTTTATTAATTCATATGGGTTCAGCACTAATAT
Organism: Belonocnema kinseyi; assembly: GCF_010883055.1. NCBI lineage: Eukaryota > Metazoa > Arthropoda > Insecta > Hymenoptera > Cynipidae > Belonocnema > Belonocnema kinseyi. The sequence goes on along the minus strand of NC_046662.1, from coordinate 34,369,954 downwards.
TCCCCTCGCTAGGGATTATAATGTCTTTTGCTCACACAAAAATCGTCACGGCAGTCTTGAAAATTAGAAGCCACAAGTTTTTATGTCTTCAGTGAAGTTACCTGACGGGGAAAAAACAGACGAATCGGGTAGTACGACGCGCCATCGCAGCAGAATTGCACCAGTGTCTTTCAATAGGCTGTGAATGTAAGTGCAAATGTCATTTCTTCTGTATCCAGCTATCATAATGAGATACTTATTGGGGAATTTAGAACGATTAATTTGACTTTCATATGACCTCTAGTAGTCTCTAGGACCGGTTGGCAAAAACACATCGCAAAGTAAAATTTTTCGCTCTTTCAGAATCTGAGGTCAAAAAGATGATACATTTCGAACTAACGAAGTTAATATTCAAATGACCTTGATCCTGGCGTCTAGGAGACAAATGGGCCACGGATTCGTGATCAGCGCACCCGAAAATGTATTTTGTGAGGATCTTTACTTTGATAGTAGCAAACCCTGACAAGCTACTAGGTTCAATGTTTTTGACCTTCTTGTGACCTCTAGAGGTTCCTAAGAACCGTGTGCAAAAATATATCAGAAATTAAAAGTCCCCGCTCTTTAAGAATTTGAGGTCAAAAAAATATATCTCTCGAATTAAAGAAAGTTAAACATTAACTGACCTAGATCCTAAGATGCAGGGGTCATAGGGGTCACGAATTTGTAAGTAACTTACATGAAAACGTGTAGTCTACTTGGTTTGTTCAGAGGACTTTTTAATTTTATTTTGCGATCCTGTTTTATCTAACATATATTGTGATAATTCAGTTCCGCGCTCCACAAAGATGGCATTTGCCAGTCGTAACGCGCTATTTTCTCATGAGAAGCTAAGATATCCGAAATATATCATCTGAATCACACGTAAACTAAAAAATTTTTCAGCTATAACAAATATTTCGCGTCCATAAATATGAAGGCAATATCCGCGAGATTGTAAACTAGCTCTTCCGAGCAAACAATGACTTCACTAGTCGTTTAGAGATTTAGAAAATGCAAGTTCATTCACTCAACATCTTTAAGAGAAAACTGATCCCCGGAAATCGAAGGGTGACTATTGAAGAACAGCAAATATCTAAATATCTAACTAGTGCTCAATTTTTTTTGCCACCGAGTGCCAGAAAAAACCTTGGTAATCCAAGAAATTTAATATTGTCTCTGTCAGATAGTGCTGTTTTAGATGGTTTTACGTAAATATTATAAATAACTGATCCGATGTTGTAACTTAATCCTCTTAATTTCGTCTCGTAAGCCCAAGTTTAGTGTTTTGAGACAAGAGCCGTTTGTTACACAGCCAAAAGTTTACTTAACATAGAAGAAGCTCGTTGTTTAGCATATGTTTATTTGGATAAAATCTAGATGCTCTGTGTACAGGTGTAATTTCAGATTTAGAGAGAATCTTCATATTGAGCCTCCTCAAAAGGCTGGGGCTAAAAACCAACATTGTGGGTCCCGAAAACGCCTGGGTGCGGAAAGTGGCCCAGACCAATACGAAACTCAGCGCACTTTGAAATTTTGAAATCGGATATCTTCAGTCTGTTCTTTGAGGGTGAAATCTCGAAATTTCACTAAAAAACACTAAAATTTAAGGTTTTGCAAAAATGGGCTTAAAATTGATACGGGTGACTTCCAAGGATAACTTTACGATGAAAAGTCATCAGAGGGTACTTAGAGGTCCGTACCGAGTCGCCAAAGTCATGGAGGGGAAAATGGCTCAAAATTGCGTATTTTCGAGTAAAACGCCACCTTCACACTGAAGTTGGACCCCCTGGTCGCTGGTCTCCTTCTCCCCTTACCCTCCCCTTCCTCTGGTAGAGCGTTGTCGAGACATGTCAGAACCTGTCAATGGCTCGAACTGTCGACCCATGCCTAATGTTCGTTCACTCGCAGGTGCTAGTTGACGTTGTCATTATAGTTTCTTCTTCTCATTGTCTCGTCGTTGGTTCTTTTGGTGGTAGAGATTCTGATTCTGCCTGCACTCCCCTCTTGGGTTCGTATGCCACAGCATGTCGAAATTCGTAAAGAGAGACTTTGTGCAGTGCCCTATATTTGGTCCTCCAAAAGATTTTGGTCCGAACGTTTTGCCAACGAGGGCTGACGTTCTGCGATGTTTTCAGGAGGTTCGAAGGCAAAAGGGCCCTCTTTCAGAAAAAGACAATGAGCAAACTAACTAATAGTTATTTGGGAATCTGCTTCTATTCCAACGGCCTCAGAGCAGAGCATTAAGGAATGTCTCATAAATCTTCATAAAAAATACACTACGTTGAAAAATTCATTGAAGTGTACAACTTGTCTAGGTGCTCCTGTCCCAAGGAAAAGAAGGTTCCAGCCGTAAAGCATGCCTTCTATCTTGACCGTAGATGTCTCTGAAACAAATGAATACATAATAGAGCAGAACGTTATGCAAAAAAAGGCAGACTTGAACGGGTAGAGGGTGGGGAAAGCGATGAGTGTGATTCTATTTATAATTATGTAACGACAGAACTGAATGGAGGCTTCGATGCAGTGGTATTCGTGGGCTGTGATGGTACAAATACGAATACGGGCTGGAAGGGAGGAATAATTCGTCTACTAGAGGAACGACTTGATCGTCCCTTGCAATGGGTTGTTTGTCTATTTCATTTCAATCAGCTACCGTTTAGAAGTCTTTTCGTATTTATTAACGGACCTACCTCTGGTCTGAACAAATACTCAGGGCCAATAGGAGGACAACTTCCAACTTGTGAGATCTTCGATGTTGTAAAGTTTAAACAAGTTGAGTGTGACTTACCTGAGATTGAGCCCACTGATCTCAGCTCAGATCAAAGGTATCTTTATGAGATATCAGATGCTATACGGTTTGGAGTGTGCTCTCTTGAGCTGGGCTCCCGGCAGATAGGCCCCATCAACATGGCTCGCTGGCTAACAACTGCAAATAGAATTCTGAGATTATACATATTAACAAAAAGACCCACGAACAAACTGCAAGTATTAGTTGAATACTTACTCACAGTATACGTACCTCCATAGTTCCACATCAGACGGGATTAGTCGATCGCTGATGTGAGTCGGTACCTCTTCCAAGTAATCAAATTGTTAAGGTTTCTTCTACTGAAGTACCGAAATTTGGTAAACACTTCCATTCAGACAAACGGCTTCTCTGCCATGCCAGACAATAAACTTCTTGGAATGGTAACCGACCCTAGGCTTACCGTTCGCCAAGACGCACTCACCAAAATCCTGGAAGCAACGCATAAGCGACAGACAACTGTTAGATATAATATTGTGCAAAAAATTAATTTTGGAGCTAATGATTACACAGAAATGATTGATTGGGAACAGACAGATGTTTCACTTACCGTACCTCCAGTTTTAATTTCTATAACAGAGGATGAACTTACTGCTAAGCTATCTATGGTAGATGGCTTGGTACCAGACTGGGATTTTACATCTTTCCTTTCTCACACAGTAGCGGTGGAAAGAACTGTTACACTGGTAACAGGGGTGTCCAGACAAGGCATCGGTCCCGAAGCTCGGGACCGACAGATACGCGCTATACTTCTTTCTTGAAAGACTGTCAACTTATTTGACATTAAGAAAGACTTTGTGGGTGTAATTAATGACCCTGAGACTTAAATAAGCACGTTCTACATATGGTTGGTTGGTTGGGTAGGGCGTGGGTGGAGCCCGATGTGCAGCCACCTCCACGTGGTGGCGATTCGGTACGGACCTCTAAGTACCCTCTGATGACTTTTTATCGTAAAGTCACCCTTGGAAGGCATCGGTATAGATTTTTAAGCCTATTTTTGCAAAACCTTAAATTTTAGTGCTTTTTAGTGAAATTTCTAGATTTCACCCTCAAAGAACAGGCTGATGATATTATCCGATTTCAAAATTTCCTGCCGTTGATCTTCTTAAGACTTTCGACAATTAATGGCACTACGATTATTACAATTTGCATAGCTTAACTATTGGCTTGACTTCGATAATCTCTTATCCTTTGTTCTAATAGTTTTATTTTGAATTACTATCCTTTAAACTACTCCTGTTGGTTCTACAGTTACACTTGGAATCCAAGCCAGTAGCTCTGCTGGCCTTGAAAAGGTTTTTGTTATAGATCAATTTAAAATTAACTCACGCCCAAGTTTTAAGGGTAAGTAAGATTAGGTTGACTTCCAGATGGTCCCCCACTTAAAAATTCCAAAATAGGTTCTAAGGCTCCTTAGGTCACTTCCATCTTCGCCGAGGAAGGTTGCTTTGGCCCGAGAGGTCGTTTTCGAATCCCACTGTTTTTTTAAAAACTCATTTTGATACTATGGGTAGCAAGGAAAATAAAAGGCCTACCTCTGCAGGGCTCTATATGAAAGGGTAAGAGTGACAACTCGGAGAGATCGTTTGAAATCCCCGAGAAGCAGTCTAACGGTGATCCTCTTCTTACTCGCTATTCAGGCTGCAGGTCATTCTCGTCCGATTTAAAATAGGATTTCAGTCCGTGGGGGACATCGAACTGGGTTATACAATGTTCTTAAATCTTTTATCGGATCACTTAACATAATATTTTTAACAATAGTTTACAGGATTAAAACTAGGTCTTCCAAACTGCAACCCTTAGAAGAGCATATTTTTGCAGAAAATAATGATATACGATTTTAGGCTACATTTTGATTGGTACTTCTGGTGCTGAAAAAATGGCAAATCGTTTTATTTAAGGGCTTCATCGTTGAACAAATAAGTATTTTGTCATTTCAATGTATATAAAAACTTTGAGGAAGAAGAATATATAATTAGAAAAAATATTAAGGAAAGTTAAGAGATGAGGCAATTAAAAAAAGATCACAACATGTATCGGACTTGTAAAGAATTTGTATGGAAAAATCCCATTTATCGAAAAAATGTTGGTTGTCTGGTTCTGCCCTTCAACCCTTTAAATATTCTTTTTCGCTGGTCTACATCCAAATTGTTTATGGTCATCATCCAAACTGTTTATAAAAATCTTTGTTTTCATTTTTTGACAAATATTTATGATTATCTCTAACTATTGCGACCGTTGAAAGAGATTCCACTTTTAAAAAACGATTCAGCTTATATTAAAATAGTGGATAACTTAATTTGGTTAAAAAACTGTTTATAGGGAAATAAAAAAAGTAGTTTTTTTAAAATCGGTTGATCAATATCACCAACAAACTATATTTTGTGATGACAGTTAAGACAATTTACCGAAAAATTCAAGACAATTTTGTCGTCATAATACACGGTAAACAACATCTTTTTGAACTGTCATAATTTTTTCATAGGGCTTTTTTGACGTACGACAACCATCTGTTTACAAAAAAATTTCTACATTCTCTAGATTAACATATTTTTTCTCGAACTGATCAGAGTTTGAATCTAATCATATACTCAAAGAACGGCCTGGCGAATTGGCGAAATCATATAGAATTCAATAAAGGTTTACTCGCTATTTATAAAAATATGGCATACTGGAATGACATTTTGATTGATACTGAACTTGGTTTTTTATGCGTACACATATTGGTGAGAAACATTGTTTTACAGCAACCTTTAAATATGAACATTTTCCCATAATAAAGTCATGGATTTTTAATATACGAGGTGTGTTCAAAAAGTAAGGTTACTTTTCAATTTTCGCGGGCTACGTACATTCAAGTTTTAAATTTTATGTTTTCGAAGAGGAACCTCGCTCTGGACGTCCCAGCAGGTCAACAACAGATGAAAACGTTCAAGCAGTGGAAGAAATGGTTTTGAAAATCGCCGAATTACCATCAGAGAAGTTGCTGAAGATGTTGGCATATCCGTTGGCTCATGCCATGCTGTCTTTTCGGATGTTTTGGGCATGAGACGTGTGTCAACGAAATTTGTTCCAAAACCGCTTAATTTTGATCAAAAGATCCATCGCATGACCATCGCTCAGGAGATGTTAAATGAATGAACAGTCATGCCTCAGCATCCATATTCAGCGGATTTGGCCCCCAGTGACTTTTTTCTTTTCCCCAAACTGAAGAGACCCATGAAAGGACATCGATTTGCAACGATTGAGGACATAAAAACTGCATCGCTGAAAGAACTCAAGGCTATACCACAAAATGATTATCAGAAGTGCTTCGATTATTGGAAAAAGCGTTAGGACAAGTGTATTATATTCGAGAAGGATTACTTTGAAGGGAACAACATAAATATTGAGGGATAAATAAATATTTTTTGAGAAAACCATAAAGTCACCTTATTTTTTGAACACACCTCGTACATTTTTTATCTGACGTTGACGGCTTTTTTTAAAGAAGAGCTTATTAATTTTTTCAGAGATCCGTATGTGCTATTTTTTTAAAGTTTCATATTTATAAAAAAAAATCTAGTAAGAGTGCAAGAATAAGGTTGTCCAAATGGATACTTGTAAGGCGGACAAAGTTTTTAAAAATGATATAGATTAAATTCAAAATTCACACGTAACTAAAATATCATTAAAAAAATATATATTACTTACTTAAGTTAGGTCTGAAATTACTTGCAATGCCCTGGCAATTTGTGGAATGAGAAATTCCATGTCAAATTATAAGGTTTACACGAATTTCTCGAGATTAAACAGACATTTTTGTAAATATTCAGAATCGTTAACATAATACACGAAATACAACTTATTTCTTAAACTTGACCCCCATAAGTGTGTATTGAAGGCTTTCAATAAGACCTTATATTTAAAAAATATAATTTTGCCATTTTTTGCCATTCTTTATTACTATTTTGCAGTATTTTGAATACAAAAGGGTTGTAATTCGACTTTTTATTGATAATTAGATTTTTGCATAAATTACTTATTTGAAATAAGAATTTTTCAACTTATCAGCAAATTTCCAGTTAGAGAAATCCCATAGTAAATTAAATTTAAGATAAATAGTTATTTGACCAATTTATTATTATTTATCACAATATGCTCTTAGAATAATGCTGGAAAGTTGCAGTTTTGTTTCTACAATTTTTAAGTTTTGTTCACATTTTAATTAGTGTGAGGCAATAATAGATGGAATTTAAGAAACATATTTGTTCCAACAAGATATTTTTTGCAATTGTCTTCTTTATTTCTGGTAGATAGTTGAGAGTTGTCCAGTTTTCACATTTGTATTAATTATTAGCTCACTCGAAGAACAAAGTGGACTATAAATGAAAAATTTCAGAAAAAACGGCAACTAATCTATTTATACCGTATCTCTAAGACCGATGACGCGTATAGCCTAGCCTTCCTCGCTTCGCCTTGCCTCGCACGCATGATCCTACTTTCTCGCTTTGTCTCGCCTCGCGAACTTCCGCCTCTACGTATAAAGCTTAACACTTATCTACTATTTACAATATTAACATTTTCCCTATATCTACTTTCTCTCCTATTCACAATCTTTTCTTTTCTATTCCTCGTCCTTCTATTTTCTCTTCCTCTCCATTCAATTCATCAACCCCTTTATCCATGCTAATGTTCTTTTGTCCCCCTTTTCATGCATCAATACCTCCATGCTTTTCCCACTTCTTTCTACCTCCTTACACTCCTTCATCCAGTGTAGAAAAAGATAGTTATAAAGAATAAAAATTTTTTCAACGATTATGTTTGTTATTTCGCATTTATTATTACCTTACAATAATTGCGAAAAGTGGACGATATGTTCAATATTTAAGAAAAAACCACAAATTTCTAGCATTATTCAAAGACTTTTGAAATATATTCTAAGTAAACATTCCTAAAAATAAAGAATACAAATTTCATGCTTTTCTGCTTATTTTAGTAAATAATATAAATGTAAAGAAAGTTTTAAATACGAGGGTAGTTCAAAAAGTACTTAGAATGACCAACATATGGCGCGCGAATCGCTCCAAATCATCTGTTCTCAGTCAGCACCACTCCCGACTAGATATATGGTGCAGTCACAGTCCACATCTT
>NC_046662.1:34340737-34361897 GCF_010883055.1 Belonocnema kinseyi | reverse complement strand
TTCGAATTGGTCGAACACCCACCGTATTCACCAGATTTAGCCCCCAGTGACTTTTTCTTGTTTCCAAACTTGAAAAAATGGCTCGGTGGACAGAGATTTCCAAACAACGAAGACGTCATTGCCTCTGTAAGTGGTTATTTTGAGGAACTTCCGAAAACGCACTTTTCTGAAGGATTAACAAAACTTGAAAAGCGATTGACCAAGTGTATAGAGCTCCAAGGAGATTATGTTGAAAAATAAAAAAAAAATTTACCAAAAAAAAATTGTTTTTATACTTCATTCTAAGGACTTATTGAACTACTCTCGTATAAGCTGTACATATTTTAATAACACACATTTTACGTCATATGGGTATCTTCCCGCCCCATGTGACATTGGAAAGGGGGTTGTGTGTAACATAAGTTAGTTCTGTGACCAGTCAAAGGGATGCCTTCCCGCTCCCATGAAACGTCGGAAAGGGAATCGTGTGTGACCTAAGTTATTTGTGTGACCCATAATTCATTGGCGTGCCTTCAGGTCCCCTATGAAACGTTGGAAAAGGCTTTGTGTGTAACATAAGTTAGTTCTGCGACCAGTCTCAGGGGTACCTTTCTTTCTGCACGTTGAAAAAGGAATCGTGTGTGACCTAAGTTATTTATGTAGCCAGTTATTGAGGTGCCTTCTCACCCCCCCACAACACGTTGGAAAGGGGGTCGTGCCTGACCTAAGTTATTTATGTGGCCAGTCATAGGGTACCTTCTCACCCCTTTATGACACGTCATAAAGGATGTTGTGTGTGACCTAAGTAATTTTTGTGGCCAGTCGTAGGGGTGCCTTCCCGCCCCCATGACACGTTAGAAAAGTGGTCGTGGTTGACCGAAGTTATTTCTGTCGTCTGTTATAGGGGTGCCTTTCCGCTCCATGAGACGTTAAGAGGATTTCCGTATGTGACTTATGTTATTTCTGTGAGCAGTCATAGGGGCCTTTTCGCCCCCATGATACGTTGATATTTCTGTGAACAGTCGCCAAAAGTCTGCTTAAATGTGTACGTGTACTGGTTTCTGCACTACCCAAAAAAAAAACAGTACACAGCGTGTTTTTTTAGTGACTACAATGAGAACAATTTTCTAAAGCCGCTCACCAAACAATTAAAATTCTCGCGTCATTCACGCAGTGAATAGCGCTACTGCTGCTTATTAGAACAGTTCCACTGAATTAGGTGAACCATTACCCCGAACAGGTCAAACCGTTTAACTAACAGTATAGTGCAGCCGTTCTGCACACTCGGCGCTTACGGCATATTACCGCACGTGCACAGATTATTTAAATATAGCGCTCACATTTCCGAGCAATTGTTCTCCGCAAGTTCGGGGTAACCAGTGCTCCGATTTTTGAGCAGACGCAACACAGACCGAAATGCAGCATCTCTCAATGAGAGAAATGTCTTTAGGATATCAAAACGTTGGAAGTGAATGATAATTGCATTGTAAAACAAGTGAAACTGCTCAGAGTGTAACATTGATCTCGTTGTTGGCAAACTTTTTTTCGCGTTTACGTTATTGTAGCGAACTCATTGGTCGCAGTTATCGCGTATTCTCGTGGGATTTGTAACAGTCATTTATTTTAACGACGATGATTGTTTTTGTCACTGGTTTTTGTTTGCGCGCCAACTACAATCAATGAGATAGCTCCTCAAGGCAAGCGCAATGAAAAGTTCACATGTATTTGCCACAAACAATAAATGCACCGAAACTTGAAATGACACCCCCTTTCGGGTATTGCTTGCCGTGGCCTTTACGGTGGATGATGCAACATAATGCAAATAATGCTCTGTAAGCGTTACTTGTGTCTGAGTTTTATGTAAATATTGAACAAGGCCTAATGTATATATTTCCTTGTTCATGTTGTTCTATGACTTTATACTATCAATTGCAGCATATCTCAACGAATTTGACATATGACACTTTTATATAAAAATACGAAAATTATTATTTATTTTTTAACTATGTTGCATCACTTTGATCGGTTTGGGGAAAGCATATGTTAATCTAGAGGATGAAGAGATTTTTCTGTAAAAAGAAGGTTGTCGCATGTTGAAAACATTACCTTAAAAATATTTTAAAAAAATAAAAATATTTTTGTTAAGCTGTTATCTTTGCCCTAAAATTCTCTTAAATTTTTTCGCAAATTGTGTTCTCGGTATCCGTACAAGTAGTATATATTACTTTTATTAAAGTAGATCAAGCGGTTTTTGACCAAAACAAATTTTTTATTTTTTTCTCCTCCATAACTTCCAAAAAAATGAAATTTGTATATTGAAATTCTTCGCAGTCTTTTGCTACCTTAAAGTGAACATTTGACCAGCGTTTTACGAGCGGGGGCCGATTTGCCATGCTAACTTCGCTAGACCCTTTCTATCTTATATAAATGAATAATATGTCAATTAATGGTGTTTCTAAAAAGAGAAGGTTATCAATCTACATAAAACAGGTATAATAATTGTTGTTGTTATGTATAATCAAACTTCTCCGTCTTTTGTTGCCAAATTAAATAATCTCCTCACATATTAAAATATTCCTATATTTAGCACGGTTTTATCAGATAATTCCTATTTGTCAGAACGTTATTACATTCTCATCAGAAAAGGTATTAGATTTGTCTAAAATTGAACACTCTCAGTTTTTGTCAAATGTCCACGTTTCGAGAACCCCTGAATCCGAAAAATAGGTTTTTACGAATTTGTCTGCATGTTTGTATAAATGTATGTATGTTTGTATGCATGCATGTATGTATGTACGCATGTTTGTATGTACGCATGTTTGTATGTATGCATGTATGTATGTCTGGCTGCCTGTGTTCACGATTACTTTTTAAAAAATCATTCTATTAGACTGGCCTTTGGTACACTCTTGTTGCGTTCTAGACTAAATGTCAAGTTCAACAAGATTATCCTAACAATTTTTCAAATTTTCCTGAAAACTCGAAAATTCAAATTTTGACAGCATAAGAAATAATGGAAAATCCAAAATTTACATTTTTCGGTCAAACTATGCAAAAGACGGTAAAAGATAACTTGACAAAAATTGTGAATTTGAAACAAATCTACAAATTTGTTATAATTCACTTTTTGATAGGATGCGTGATTTTCGCTTTAATCGTGAAAAACATTATTAAAGGCCAAAGAAAAATCTTCCCGCTGCGTGGGCACATTCTGATCACAGCTTTGTCTTTTAATTTCTTTTTCATTATTTTTGTGGGGTTTCAAAAAATTAAATTTTCTTAATGTTTTAATTGCTATTTTTACAATTAAAACCAAAAATAGAACTATCAAAAAATTATTCATGACAAATAATTCATTTTTACATTCTCATCAGAGAAAGGATTCGATTTGTATGAAATTGAAGCCTCCAACTCATCTTTGTTAAATGTTCACGTTATTAAACCCATTATTCCCGACAAAAATATTTTTACAAAAGTTTCTGGCTTCTGCATGTTTCTATGTGTGTATGTAAGGATTGATGGATGTCTATCTGTTAGCATGATAAATTACGAAAGAATTAAAAGATTAGTTGGACCTTTGCTTTACCTTTTAAGTGTCTTAAATTAAAGGTTAATCGTTAAGTGGCCATTTTGGATAAGAATTCAAAAAGGGAAAATTTTTTGAAAATGGTTGGGACAACTTTTATTCAAGAGTAAAAAAATTTATGTAAGGTTGTTCATAGTACTAAGAAAGAAAACCAATTTCATTTTATGACTTTTTTTGGTAATAAAAAAAATTAACAAATTTATAGCATTTACAAAATTTTAAAAATAAATAAAAAATGTAAACAAAACAACGCAAGAAATATAAAAAATAAAAAACATAAAAAATAAAAAATTCAAATTTTTAGCACACAAGAAAACAATAATAAATCAAAAATCTTACTTTGCGGTCAAATCATAAAAGATACGAGAAGGATAAATTGACCAACATTGTGCATTCGAAAAAGATGCATACATTTTTTATGGATCTATTTTTTATGGGACAAGTGGTTTTTGTTTTATTCGTAAAAAACAACATTAAAATTGAGGAAATAATATTCCTTGACAAGCGACACAAGTTACGAACAAAAAAGATCGACGAATTTGTAAATAATAATTTTTAGATAGGACAAGTAGATTTTCTGTTTATCGTAAGAAATAAGCTTAAAAATAAAAAAACAATATATTTGGAAAAACGACATTGGAGACGAAAAAAAAAAGAATGCAGTACTTTTGATATGAAAGCGTTGATTATAATGCAGAAGAGTTCACATTTCTGATAAAATCGAGTACAAAGCATGAGACAAGTAATTAGAATGTGTTCGTTTAGGCCTAAAGAGATTTGATAGAAGGGAATTCACAATTACCAAATTACAGTTGTCGATGCTTTAACCTTTAATTTTATAAAGTGTGCACAAATGTGAAAGAAATGCAAAGACCGAGCGTGAAGCGCGAGATAAACATATTATCGAGCGCGAAGCGTGACTTTAATATGTCTAAGAAATATACCATGTGCATTTATCAGAAAAAAACGTTAGGAGTTAAAAAAATAAAAAAATAGCTGAACTGCAGATTAAGCATTTTTTATTCTGCTGTTTATCTATTTTGAAAGCCGAGTATTTAAAATGACAGAGTTCTGAGATATTTGAAAGACCTAAACCAGCTAGAAAATATAATTTTAAAGGAAACTGAAAATAAGGGTGCGATCGAAAATACTCTTCATTGTGCTTTTCATGTACTATGCAAATCAATTTCATTTAGAGAGTTCTGGTTAGTAAAATGACCTGAGTTGTTGAAAATATGTTTTCAAGCGATGTAAATAAAATAATAAGCACACTCCATGCATGTTAAAATTATTTTTTAAATTGATCTAAAATATAATAATTTAAATAAGAAATAAAAAACGCAGTGCTCTATTTTCATTTTCTCAACTTTTATTTTGTTTCTAGAATTTTTTATTAGCATGAAGTTCCGAGGTATTTAGAAAAATTAATATCTAAATTTATAGCTGTAAGATAAAATATTTAAAAGCCTATAAAAATGTATGTTTGCAAAATATTTTTCTTTTCCGTTTTAGACATCTTGGGATTGTCGTTTCTTTCTGGGCTATTTTGATAAGTATATATCCCTTAGAAGTGCAAAATATGTTTTTGAACTCAGATAAATGAATATAACTTTTTCCGAGACAGACAAACAAAATTAAAATCATTCTACAAGCTGCCACGGATAATTTAAGACCTACCACTTCCTAAACTCTCTACACGTCATAACTCATTCTTCCTTCTTTCCTTACTTTAAATTTCTCCGCGTGGCTCATAATTTTTTAAACAGTCTTTTCCGAACGTCGAGTTAAGGGTCACAGGGTAAAAAATGAAGCTCGAGATAACTAACTCTCAATTTAATGTTATGATGCTACACCTACTGCTCAGCATTTTCTTCGTAAATGCAGAACCTTTAGTGGAAACTTCCCAGGGTATATTAAATGGCACAATTCAGAAATCCAGAAGCGGAAAATTTTATTCGGAATTCCTTGGAATACCTTATGGACTGCCCCCAATCAAAGAGCTGAGGTAGATATTATCTTTTTCTATTTAAATGGGAGAATCAAAAGAGTTTGGTTTTAATTTAAAATTAACAAAAAAACACTTTCGCTGCCCAGACACATTCTCACCCTTCGCTTCTCTTGTGAGTTTGATCGTGTCTTAGGACACAACATTTTGTTACAGGTAAATGCCCAGAGTTTAGTTTTTTTTTCTAATAGCTGGTTTCGGGGTAGTCACAGAAGAAAGTTCTTAGGGAATGAATAAAAAAGGATTTAATTCTACGTCAGTTAAAAACAATGTTCCTATCCTTAATTGGTCACGATTAATGACCTTGCAAAGTGTAACCTAAATCAATTAAGTGAATAAATCGCAACGCGGAACAAAACTACGACTATTTTCTTAACTTACAAGCAATTTCTGTTAGGGGAGTTTATTATATTTACCAAAACACCAATCTACTAGTAGGACTAGTTGTTACATTTTTAATAACTTATTAATAATAATTCCTTGTTTTTATGAGTTTTCTTAATCCGTTTAAAATCCGATTTCCTTATTTTATGTCATAAAAATTTCTACAATTACTGTATTCTGTAAAAATTTGAAAGCTAACTGTACAGAACTGGACCTAGAGTTTATTATATGCTTCAAGAGTGTAAAAAATAATTTATGGAAAGAATTAAAGCTGTAACTATTTATAATAGTGGATTGCTATTTTGGTAATTATAATAAATTCTCCGGGCAGAAATTGCAGTGAAAAATGGCAAAAACGCACATTTGATGGCTGGTAGAAATTTATTTCTTGAAACAATTGATTATTTATTAATTAAAAGTGGGTAATTATTAATAATTTTATGATAAAATTATTTATTGACACTATTTGTCACCTGTTGGGCATTGAAACCTTTTTACATTCTCATCATTCATGGTTGAGAAAGTATTAGAATCGTCGGTGAATTTGACATCACACTTTTTCAACGGATCTACACGTTTCAAGACCCCCTGAATCCGAAAATCAGGTTTTCACGATGGCGTGTGTCTGTCTGTCCGTCCGTCCCTAAACACGATAACTCTCAAAAAAATGAACGAATCAAATTCAACTTTGGCACACATTTTTAAGTCCTAAAAGAAAGGACGAGTTTCTGAACCGGACATTTTTGATAAAAATTCAAAAAGTGAACAGTATTAAAAAGAACAAACAATTTATCCTTATGACTTTTTTCGATAAAAGGAAAACTCTCGGAGTTTTAGCGTTTTAAAAATTTTTTTAATTAAACGAAAATTAAAATTTGAAGTCGAAAAACGCACGATATGAAAAAAAGTCAAGAGAAGAAAAACATTTCTTTTTGGAAGCCCTATAAGATTATCATAACTAATTTCTGGATTTTCTTTACAAATCGAAAATTCAAATTTGGATTGCACAAAAAATAATGGAAAATAAAAAATTCCATTTTGTGGACAAGCTATGTAGAATAAGAAAAAAGATAAATCAACAAAAATGGTTATCCCAAAAAATATCTACAATTTCGTTAAGAATTACTTCTTGATAGGATGCGTACTTTTTGTTTTATTCGTGAAAAATAACGCTGAAAAAAATAAAATAGAAAAAAAATGTGTGGAAAAACGACGAAAATTACGAGAAAAAAATCCAACAAAACCTGTTCACAAATGTTTGTCGGAAATAGAGCGCGCAGCGCGAGTGTCACGATGAGAATGTGTACCTCAAACTTACGAACGAAGCGAGCCGCGAGCGTAACTCGCGAAGAGAATGTGTCCGCGAAGCGGGCAGATTTTTTTTAATGACGCAGAATTAAGTCCGCTTTCACTTATATTCTTAGAATTTTTCGTGTAATACCCATAAAACAAGTAATTTCCAAAAAACTCGGCTTTTAGATTTTCGGTGAAAAAAGATATAAAAATAGGTATTTTTGGAAGGTCATTCTCTCGTGCCTTAATGAGCGTAGGAACATTTTTTACATTTCGTAGAATTAAATCCTCTTGTATTTATTCTCTAGAAAATTTCTTCTGTGAAAACCCCGAAAGAAGCGATTTACAAAAATATGAATTCTGTGAATTTACTTGTAAACTCAGTTGGAAAAGGGTCACTTTTGGCAGGTGCTAGCATGCGATCTATAATAGTTAGAACAATGTTTTTTCTTTGAAATTACACGTACTTACGCCTAATTTAATTTATCTTTTGACCATTTTTAGATCTGGCCATCAGAAATAGAGATACAGAGAAACCAGAAAAAAACATGTGATTTTTGCGAAAAAATTGAAAATAATCGGGATTTTTTAAAAAACCGTACACTCTGAGACTATCGGGGGTAGGAGAACGTTGTTTCTTGTTTGACGAAGAACTTTATCTACTTTAATTCTCGTACTTACACTTTTACCTCTTAAATGTATGGGAGAGCAACAATCCAGTGGCACGTGATATTTTTCACGTTTTCGTAATAAATCTATGTGTTCTGGCACAAAATTCTTTTCACAGAACCTAACTCCACGTTGTGCACCCCAAAATGAAGTACTTAAGAGAAAAAAATGACTGCCCCAGGAATTATCATATTCGTACCATTTTCCGACCAGATGACTGGACTACAAAGAAAACTTTTCATTTTTAGAAACCTAAATTTCGGCACAACAACTACCGTAAGACCTAGTTAATAAAGGAAAACAGTTTTAATAATCATTTTCGCCTATCTAAGGGCTTATTAGACTGCGCAATAGGGCGAAGTGAAAATGATCAAATTATTCAAATAGTTTGAGCTGAGGAAAAAAATTAGTAGGTTGACCTACGAAAAATATGAAAAAGAATTTCCAAACGGTTAATATTTTCTGTTCCCTTAATCAATTTGAAAATCAAAAATTGAGGAAATTCAATAAAATGCCCTATTGTTTCAAAAATAATGGCGATTTTTTTTATGTACAGTTTTTGCTACTGAATAATAATAAAAAATTAGAAATTAAAAAAGCTTTTTTCTCAATTTAGAATTTTTTAAAAATAACAAAAAAAAAATTTTTTTTATTGAGTTCTATGTACATAGAACAAATGTGCCATAATTTTCGAAGCAATAGAAAGATTTTTTAGAATCTTCAAAATTTTGAATTTACAATTAAAAAAAGAAAATAGAATATATGAACCGATATCAACAAAATTTTTTTTCTCTTTTCGGATGTCAACCAACAACACTCTTTTTTTGTAAAAAAATACAGGTCAAGTTTGTTGGTCAGTCATTTATCAGCAATATTGATAGTTTTTAGCTACATAGAAAAGAATAAATCAAATTTTGTGGAAACAAGGGAATCATTGTTTCCCAATACATGCTCCGGAACTTGCGGCTTACACGCTCTTGCAGAAGAATATAAGCTAGTGCTTTCTTGATCGTTGACCTCACAACAAAGTTAAATGGAATTTAGTCCTCTAGAGAACTAAGTAACACTATTTTCATCCCCAATCTACCCCTTCACTCTGAAACAGCGCATCAAAAACTTTTATTTTTCTGAAGAAGCATAGTCACCCGTTTCGGTGATTGGAAAAAACATCCTGTGCAATCAGCCGGATGCGACGATTACCAACGATCGCGGCAAACTTAATGCTTGTTAATAATCAATGCTATATTTCGATTGTTGCACAATCTACTATTTTCTCAAGAAAATATTGTATCATCTGTATTCGCACTGATGTTTTCTTGATTCAATTAAAATTTGTTTATGTACACGTCTTATCTAGTTCATGGACATCTGGATTGGAAGGATTTAGAGATCATTCACAAATTATGTAACGCGTTTTTCTGTTGTTTGAATAAAGATGAGAAAGGGATAATCGTTAACAATACTATTTCTACGCAAAAAAATTAACTCGAGGTCTACAAATATTTGTCGAACTTCAAAAGAATCAAAACATAAATTTTCGAAACTACTTTAACTTATTTGCAACAAAGTTAGGAAAAATTAAAAACCATTGCAAAATAAAGAATATGTAAGATCAAGCCGCTGAAAAATGTATGTTCTTATAAATGAAAATATTTTAAATTAAATTTAGATTCGCTAGTCCTGTAGCAGCACGTAAATGGACAGGAATTCGAGCAGCAAATTTTTTTAGAAGCATGTGCATTCAAATCAGCGAAACTAATAAAACAGTAGGAGCTGAAGATTGTCTGTACCTAAATGTTTATACTCCACTCCTTGAATTTAAATCAACATCCGTAAGAGATTTCACGTTAAATGCACACTTGCCATATGAATCATAATTGCCTATAATGATATCTTTTTCAGACGAACAATACTTTACTACCAGTTATGGTATGGATCCCTGTGGGTGGTTTCATTTGGGGTAGCAGTGATCAATTAGGTTTTAAATATCTTTTAGACAAGGACGTTATTATAGTTACCATGAACTATCGTTTGGGAATATTTGGATTCTTTAGCACAGGAGATTCTGCAGCCCCCGGAAATTATGGACTTAAGGACCAGGTTCTAGCATTGAAATGGGTCCAAAAATATATAAAACTTTTTGGAGGTGATTCAAATCGAGTGACATTATGTGGTCTTAGCAGTGGAGCTGCTAGTGTGGCTCTTCATACACTTTCTAAAGCAAGTACTGGTACGTCTTTAGTCTTTTTATTTATTATATTTGAAATCGTGTGTAAACTCTGGGTTACCGGGCGAGCTTTAGAGTACGCACCCTTATCTTTGCTTGTGGGGCTCTAAAGGAATGGAGGAACGCCTTATGCTAGCCTTTCGTGGGAACAACAATGACATCACCAAACATAGTTGTAGTAAGTGCGGTTCAAAACAATAAAACGCGCAGGGCTCCCGAAAACGGGTCGGACAATAATGCCGACCACTCTAGAGCTGGGTAAGCCAATGAAGATGAATTCAATGCGATGGATCGGCGGAATTTCGGGAACTTTCGGTGGACGGAGCTACTGAATCGCGAATTGCTAGAGTGCTACGATGCGAGTGTGGCCCCTGAACGAGTTTCCATGGCACGACTGCATGCTCTGTGGTGCGAGAAATACCCAGACCTATTGCACTTTATCCATCAACGTCTGTGAAACCATGCCGAACCACTTCAAAAAGGGGCTATGTAAGCGGAGCGTTTACTATGCTACAGCCAGAATAAGCCGGCAACAGAGAAAGACAGGCGACACCAAGACCAAATACGGGCAGGCATCCGATAGAGGAAGAGCGTTGCTTTATGACCCGGAGAAACATCAATACTCAGTTTTCTTTAAAGACTGAAGATCTGGCTGAAATGGATGACGAGCTTCGTAGACATTGTTCCGAAGAATCCGACCTCTGGACTATCAATTGTTGTGAAAAGACGAATACATCAAATCGCCATAAAGATAGGTTGGACAAGACAGTACTTGTCCCGCATTCAGTGTATGATTGATATCACATCTGGTAGGAAGTTTACCGCCAAGGTTCGAAAGTTTGCACGCAAACTCCGGACCCGTTATCACACACTTTACAAGTCAAACCTGCTTACTACCAGGCAGCAAATTTTTGAGAGAATACGGATACTATCCGATGCTGAGAGAAACCTGGAGCTGAAAAAGAGTTCGGTCAGAAGAAATCAAGAGTTTCTTTCTGACCCATCTCGACCCTTCCAAGACCCTCCAGTTACTGTCGGCCACTCGCCCAAACCAGAGGAGGTCGAAATATTTTGGAGAGAAGTCTACGAAGTGCAGCATACACTAAACGAGGACTCAGAGAACATAAATAGCTTTGAGGAACTGTGTGATGCCCCCATAACACCTGATAAAGAATGCGCACCAATCAATACCGAGGAGGTGTAAAAAGTATTAGGAGGGATGAAGAACTATTCCGCTGCCGGAGTAGATGGTAACAATACCTTCTGGAGTGGTTGGTGAAAGGGCGCACAATACTCCTGTCGAAAATAGGCAATTTAGCTGACCCTGAGATTTACAGGTCAATCGCGTGTCTGAAAACACTGTATAAGATATTCATAGCTATTCTCAATGATAGGGTTGTTCGAGTATGAAACCTGTGTGGCAAGAAATCTGTGGGCAACGAGGCTAGAAGAAAGGCGTAGCAAGATGTCGGTAGAACCTGCTTATCGATAGATGTGTCTGCAAAGATGCAGAATCCTACCAGCGTGACCTATTAATGGCCTGGATTGATTACCGGAAAGCTTTTGATTCGACCTTCCATAGACTTATCATCTGTCTCTCGGAAAACTTAAAGGTTCATCCGCAAATCGTGAGGTGTATAGAGAGATTGATGCCGCTTTGAAAAACTAGATTTACTATCTCATTCGGGAAAAATCGTGTGACAAATAACAAGGTCACCTTTCAGAGAGGTGTGTTTCAGAACGACACCATGAGCCTACTCCTCTTTTGCCTCACATTATTGCCACTATTTCTAGCACTTGGCCATTCCGATGGGTGCTTTTGCGGCAAACCTGCAACTCGAAAGTATAAGGTCACTTATGTATTTTACATGGACGATCTTAAGATCTATACTAAAAACGAAGAGCAACAACACCTAGCTCTAGGGATTTTCAAACGATATACTAAGGGAATAGGAATAAAAGTTGGGTTAGACAAATGTTCCTAGGTTTATTTGAAGCGGGGAAAACTTAATGGCATCCTTGAAAGCCCTGCACTTGTCAATAAAAGCGCTAGTCGACATCTTTGCGCTAGATAGACTTATACATAACTGGGCGTGTCACAGAGCCGCATTCAGGATGTGACATCTAGAAAGGAAGCAGATGTAAACATCCCATCCGGCAGATTTGGTCTTCCGAACTGTCGGCGAGGGACAAAGTATCTGCAACGAACATTCTTGCCATCCCGGCAGTACTCAATTCATTTGGAGTGGTTCCATGGACAAAGAACGAGCTCAGATCCCTTGAGATTAGCACACGAAAGGCTGTCCACATGAAAAAAAGCATGCATCTTACGTCTTCTGTTCCGCAAATCTACATCTCACGCCGTCAAGATAGTCGCGGAATATTGAATCTTGAATTTCTTCACAACAGGATTATTCTGTGTACAGCACAAAGAGTCGCAAATGTAAAAGAAACTTTCCTTAAAAAGATCAGAAAGCACGAAGAAGTGGGCGAAGGAGCGTTTCTGTACAAAGCAGCGGAGGAGGCTGCTGTAATACATGGACTTAACTTCAGTATTAGGGGTGAGCAAAATGCTTCAAATCTTGTCTATCTTGAGTATTCACTCCAGAAAGCCCGGAAAAGAAAGTACAAAAGAAAAACTTCCGTGAACAGCTTCACGATAATAGGATGCACGGCATCTTTCACAGAAATTTGGAGGATCAGTCAGTGTCGTGTGAGCTAATTTTACATTCCTTAAATCACTCGGATCGATGTCTGGCAGGGTGGGTTTCCTTTTGGCATGCAAAAACGGTGTCATTTCCACCCTAACATACCTTCTCTACCTTTTTAGCTAAGACATTGACGATGATGCCTGCAGGGCGTGCCATGCGCACCCCGAGCATTTAGCTCAGATACTATATAGTTGTGCACCTCATGCGGGAACGACCTACATCGAAAGGCACACTGCAGCTCTCAGATTGCTTCATTACCGTCTGTGTCACTCTCACAGCATTAACCTTAATATCGCTCCTCTAAATTCGCATAGAGAAATCGAGTCAATTGTCAAAAATAAGAAATTCCGCATATACTTGAACTTTATATTCTCCACAAGTGTTTCTGTTCCACGCTCGAGGCCTGACATGGTTCTTACTACGAGAAGCGAACCATGGACTTTATCGTATATAAGGCAGTTGCAACGATTGTACCGGGAATATTTTGCTAAAGTAATTGTCCTTATCATCAGTGTTCTTTGAGGTGCCAAGCTTTCACTGGTTAATAGCCTGAAAAGTATCCCTGCGTGTCAACAATACGCTAAAACACTTGCGGGAAAAATGCAGAAGGCGGTCGTCCTTGGGTCGCTCGGTGTCCTCAGTGTGCACGAGACTTTTACCGGATTGTCGCCACCGATTTCGTTTGTGAAAGTACTCTATAAAAAAGACGATTCACCAAGTTTCAGCCCATTTGGTGAAAATTTGACAGCCCTGGAAATTTCGAAATTTTGAAAAAAGTGCCATTTTCGAAAAATTTTAGAACCCTCCAATTTCGATCAATTTTGATCGACAAGGTCGAATTTTTTCTTTATACTCCAACTTTAATTAAAAAATGTATCCCAATGCATTTACATAATTGCAGCGTGTGTACGGAGCTTAAGTACTTGCAATTTTTCTAAAAAATGAGGGTATTTTTCCGGATGCCTTCCTAAATAAAACACAGAAATACCTGAAAGGTATTTGGGTCTTGTTCCGCAGCTATGAATTTTTTTCTTTTGGTGCTTTGACTGTGTTGGGTCGCAGGCTAGCCGCCGCTCAGCCGACATAGTAGTGCGGTGGCCACACGTAATGAACTCATTTTTACCTGCTATCCAAAACAAACCTCGAAATTCGAAGTACATGCACACGTAATTATATGTTTCGTCTCTTAGGTTTGTAGTTTAGAACTTGTTTTGTCAAAAATGGCAAGGAAAATAATTCAAAAATTTTAGGACGTTTTAAGAAAATTTTGTTGAATGAAGAATTGGCAATAAGATTATGCTTCAGTACTTTCGTTGGGTGAGAATCAGCGGCTCAAGTTATCTTAGTAAAGCTGAACGCTTTTCAGATTTTAACAGTTTTTGGAATAATGTTGTCAATTTAAAAGATGCTGTGTTTGAAGTTTGTGCAGTTCAAAGTACTCCGTAATGAAAATATGTTCCCTAGTAGTTTGACCTCTATCTTTTGTTGAAAAAGCTTATGTCAAAAGTTTACTTTCATGTTAAGAAACGATTTTTCATATCAGTGATCTATACTTTAGAGTAGTAATGAATTATATTTGAAAATTTTTAAAATACTTTCCAGGTATTTCTGTGTGTTTGTTTATGAATGTTTGAAGACTATTTTGTGCAATTTTCGTGAAAATCGGTGCCGTCAGAAAAAAGATCTTGGGGTACCAATGTGGGCTATTTTCGAAAAAGCGCCATGTTAAATTTCGCATATCTTAGCTTCTAGTGGATGACATCGAAAAATCTAAAAACGGAGTGACAGCTTGCACTAAGACAAACAAATTGCGACGGCGTGGATCACCTAAATTATCTAATTAACATTATAGTGGAATCCCGAAAATGCCCTTATTTTTTAGAAAATTTGCAAGTACTTAATGCTCCGTACACACGCTGCAATTACGTAAATACATTAGGACACATTTTTCAATTAAATTTGTAGTAATAAAATTGTTTTTGTATTTATTTATTTATAGGTCTATTTCAAAAGTATATAATCCAAAGTGGTCCCAGTTTATTTCCTTGGGCATACCAAAAAAGGAGCAAATTCATTGGATTCACGAGGGCTATATCTCAACAACTTGGTTGTCCCTGGATAACTTCAAAAAGCCTTTTAAATTGTATGCGACAAAGAAGTCCGGAAATTTTATTAAAAACTATTTCTATATTCAGCACATTGACACGCTTCATATTATTAACTTGGACTCCAACGGATGAGCCTGATTCTGAAGATTCATTTTTAACGGACAGTCCAATAAATTTGATAGCAAAAAATCAAATCATGGATTTGCCTTTTATAAGTAGTGTCGTAACTAATGAAGGGTTATTAGTTGCTTTAGGTGAGTAATAATAAAAATTAATGTTAAAGTTTAGAATTTCTAATTTTAGTACATAATTTTGTGTTCTATTCTTATGTGCATCTAGCAACTTTTTATTGTAAAAATTAAGATAATTGTAATTTTGGATTCTGAAATTTCGAACGAAGTCTTCTATTGGTACTTTTTCTATTACATTTTTATCAGAGAAGGTATTATATTTCTGTAAACCCCCCCCCCTCCCACTTTTAGGTCATGTTTTTTCGTCAGCTATTTTGGATAAAAACTCAAAAAGTGAGCGCATTTAAAAAAATGTTGAGATATAAAAAAAGTCAAGTGAAGGATAATGTAGCATTTTGAAATTCCTACAAAATGTTCATGACAATTGTGTGAATTTTATTGAAAAATTCAAAATTCAAATTTAGAACGAATAACAAATAATGAAAAATAAAAAATTCTATTTTGCGGTCAAACTCTACGTAATACGACAAATAATGCTTCTATACCAAATTATGCACTCAAATGGTATCTACAAAATTTGATTAGGGTTTACTTTTTGTTCGGGTACGTAATTTATAGTTTATTCATAAAAAATAGCATTAAAAATAAAGAAATTGAATTTTTGGACAAATGACACAACGCACGAACAAACTTTATTGACAAAAGTTATTCACTCAAAAACAATTAAAATATTGTTTTCCGTAATTTTTTTTCGAAATTTGACTAATGAAACGTGCAATAAAAAAACTACATTTTTACGTTTTATCGTTACGTTGAAGCAATTTCGGTTGTCTTTTTCATGCAAACAATTACTAATTAACAATTTGAATATTTACCATGCAATTTTTATGATAGCATTATGTAATTATTTATTGCCTATTATTAGAATTTCTAAAAAAATGAGCCACAAATATCATTTTTATTTTTAAATTAGTATCCAATGCTACGTTTTGTTGAATAATTACATAATTTTGATACATTTTTTTTAGTTCAATAAAATTAAAAAAGTGATAAATGTATTCCTTCTATACACTATAAATTCAGCAACATAATTTCATGTGTTCTACTTTACTTCATTTATTTAGTTATCGAAAATCTGCTTAAGCAAATAAAGATTGTTTCAACAAATAGAGATTTATTTAACATTAAAAAAATGTATCAAAATTATGTAATTATTAAAAAAACGTAGCTTATGATACTAATTTAAAAAGTAAAATGATATCTCTGACTCAATTTTTAGAAATTTCGAAAAACGGCAGTAAATTTTTATTTAAATTATTACATAATCTATTTATATAAAATTTACTACTCCAAAAAATGACAAACAACTACATTACAATCATTATATAAGATTATTTTTGTACATTATCTGGGAATGAATTATTGTTAAAATAATTGTTATTTGTTTAATTACCATTTTTTCTTGTAATTAAAAAATTACATTTATTTTGATAAAAGCCACATTAAAAAAAATTTATATTTCAAAAAAATCTTTTTTTATTCTTTTCAAAATGATGTTAAATAAAAATTTGGCCTCAAATTTTTTCTTGAAATATATAAATTACGCTATAAATTTTTTACACGCTTCATTTTATTCAAAATAGGCGTAAAAATCTAAATTGGACCATGAAAACATTTGCGGACCACTTTTTATTCTACATCATTTTAAAGAGTATGAAAAAAGCGATTTTTTTATAGAATTTTTTTTCTTCAAAAAATAAATTTTAATTCTCAAAAAAAAAATCATTATAATATTTTTAAAGTAAATGAAAAGAGGTTTCCAAAATATAATTTTGATATGATAGCATTGAACATAATGTAGGAAAGTTTACATTTTGTCTAAAATGAAGTGCGAAGCACGATATTCGTGATGGGAATGTGTTTGTCAAAGGCGAAGTAGCTTTAACAAAGACCGAGCGCTTAGTACGAGGTAAATACATTATCGAGCACAAGTGTGAGCACCAACAGTTGCGCGCTCTAGTTCCACTGAAACTTGAGGGTGAAGCGTATCGCGAAAGTAGAGTGCGACGAGAATGTGCATGCCTAGCCGGCAGATTATTTTTCTCTGTACATATTCTTTATTTTCAAACGAAAATAATTAAGAGGAAAAAGCTTAAGATTAAGTTGTTTCGGGGGAAAACTCAAAGTTTACAAACTTCGGAAACATTTCAAACAATTTTTTTAATACGAAAACGGCTTTGCTAGTGAATGGGAATTTTTATGTAAGTGGGGTTTTCAGAGCTCTATTATAAAAAAAAAATCCATCAATTTTTTATCTTTGGTGCGACAGGGTGAAAATGATGATAACCCCAATTAAATTACCACTGAAAAATAAAAATGTGGAGTCCGAGAGACAAAAACATTTAACTTCCTGCTTTTGATGCGCTGAATTCGGATCTGCCTCTGATGTTCTGTTTTATACCCTAATTCAATAAGTAAACAGTCTAAATAAATGAGGTTGCATTGCATATTTCTTTATATTGGATAAGAAATTATATGGAAAATTTTTTTTTATTTGACATTGATGACGCTTTTAACGTAGAATAAAATGCTGCAATTAGTTTTTCTGTAGCTCACATATATAAAAATAATATCAAGATTGTTCATCATTTTTGGAGGTGATAAAAAAGAGGATCTAAAAGAGGAAAACGGACATTAAATTCTGATTTAGTGCATCAAAAAACAAGATGCAAGGGGGTTTTATTCTCATGCACATCAAAGTTATATTTCGATGCTTATTTTTTAATCAATTGTATTGATTAACTACTATTGTTTGTACTTAAACTAAAAAGGCTATTAACCTTCTTTTTAGATTTTTGTTTTCAAAAACATAAGAAAATTCCATCTTCAGTCGTTCGGTACTAAGATTATACTGAGTCAAAATTAAACATTGCAATTCTATCGTAATCGAAAGAATTAATTACTGAATACATTTCGTCGTATTTGAAAAGAGTACCAAAGACCATTTGCTTTTGTATAAGTCAAACCTATCCTGCTCATCATGTATACTTACTCTATACTGCACGTATGTATTCGAGACTTAACCTTGCAGGTTCCCTTCCTGAAGTCGTCGTTAACAGATGCACTTTTCTGATTGTTGTATAATAAAGAAATTCTTTTCATCCTATTTTATACAGTATGAGGATACAATCAGCAGTGCGACACCTGCTACCGCATTTATTTACACTACTTGCATAAAAAAATCGAGTCAAGAAAAAAGGGTGCAATAACTGGATTATATTTTACTTTTTCCACAGAATCGATTAGGGGAATTAGTTCTTCCGTAACTTATGAATTCACAATGACCCAGATTTTTCCCTATTTTTTGAGGTTATGTACAAATAGGGTCCTAAAGGAATAAAATATATACCAGCGAAAGATAATTTAAGAGTAATAAAAAAAAAATTTACTAAAAAAGTAATTTAAGAGTTTTAGTTTTTAGTACTTCACTCTACACTAGAGTATTGTGTAACTTACAGAAACAATCTCAATACTTTGTAAAGCCAAGCCTATTTGATCCTAAAAAAATTATTAAAAATTTTTCTGAATTTTTAAAAATTTTAATTTCCCGCCAAAACAACTCGAACATTTTTCTATATATGTATTCTTACGCGCCTTTTGACCTTAATTTTTCTCATTTCCATGTAAACAATATGCACAGAGAAAAAAACTATTTTGAAAATTACAATATTAGGGGTAGCAAGGCTAATATACAATCAAAGGGGCTAAAACTTAGTAAAACCTTTTTAACCCCCCACAGTCTAATTACAGATCGTATTAGGACCGAAAAAGCCTTAGGGTTATTTTTATCATACATACTACGCTAGACCCTTTGTGGAAAAATACTCTGGTTCTTTAATCCCAATGCATATTATATATTGTAATAATACTAATTTATTCACACGATATACCGAGGTACGTGAATAAATATAATACACATTTGATATGATAGAGTTGAACATAATGTATAAAAGCTCAAATTTTTGACTAACTCGTGTACTAATTCGATGATATGTAGTAAAGCTAAAATGGATCGCCGCTTTAAAAAAATGATAATGTAACAATATGACTCCATTTAGTTCTTTGATCTACACGCAGAAAAAAGAACCTTACATTTTACTGAAAAACAAAGTTAAATCTACCGATCTTCCTGATACGAATTTGGACAACATGACAGTTCAGTAAACGTTGCAATTATAGGCAAATAAGAATGACTATCAATGATGGTTACTAGTACCGATTCTCAAGTGGTGCTGACCTGCGGATCAATAGATTTGACCGATCCAGTCACTATTCTGTACAGTTCCTGGATGCTGCAATTACGAATTATCATATCACTCTAACAAATAATGTAAACAGATCTGAATTATGTTATCGGCGTAGACTACAGTTAAGACGGCACTATAAATTGTGAAAAAGTATTGATAAAAAATAATAAATAAGCGCACGGTTATTTCTGATAAATATTTTCGGATATACTTATAATTAATCGTTATTTGAAAGTTATAATGCTCATAAAAAATTAAAATTTCGCACGCAATGGGGGGGATTCGAACGCATAAACCTAAGCACGCAAGTCAACAGCCTTAACCAGTACACTAGTATACGAGTTGCGATCTGTGAAACAATTTCGAAATGCATTTGTAATTGAGGATATACGCGATCTGTGAATAAGTTGTTGCCATCCAAAATTGTATTTTTTTTATTACACCATTAAGCCATTTCCCTTTCGGGGTAGAAGTGACTCACTCGGTAGGGGAAAGGAGTAGTGTGTGGAAGGGATAGAGATTTTTCAGATTGATCCCGAATTCTCGTGCTATTAAAGTAAATAACACGTTCGTTTCCCAACACTGCTACGACCCAGGTTGCTAATCAATCTCTTTAGCAATCACCCCAAGCTAAGAACCTCACGAAGTCGTTATGTAAGGTTCCCCACTTGGGTCTATTAGTAGCCAAAGTCTTTGTTTCAGGCGTCATTCACTCCACTGACACTCTTTTTATTAACTATTTGCCGCTATACTTTCCTGTCCTGGCATACTTCT
This sequence comes from Belonocnema kinseyi, assembly GCF_010883055.1. Taxonomy (NCBI): domain Eukaryota; kingdom Metazoa; phylum Arthropoda; class Insecta; order Hymenoptera; family Cynipidae; genus Belonocnema; species Belonocnema kinseyi. The sequence goes on along the minus strand of NC_046662.1, from coordinate 34,341,663 downwards.
TTAGCTTCTTTTATGTCCATGCATTTTTTCATGCAGGCTCTCGTGTTTCAATGACTTGTTATGTCTCTTCTAAGTAGGGTCTCATTCACACATCCTAACAATAATTTCCGCGGTCTACCGCTGGGCACGCTGCCATTTACTTCACCTTGATACACTTGTTTTGTTAGTCGTTCATTTGGCATTCTCTCAACATGTCGGAACCATCTTAACCGATTTCTTTCCCATGTGTCTACTAGCGTTTCTTCTGCACCACATTCTTTTAGAATTATATCGTTACTTACTTTGTCCACCAGGGTTTTCCCGCATATTATGCGCATGAATCTGATGTCAATTGTGTTAATTTTACACTTATCTTTTTCTTGAACAGTCCATGTCTCGCTACTGTATAGTACAGTCGGTACAAATATAGAATTATGTATTGCCATTTTAGCTTCATTTGATATATTTTTACTTCTGATAAGGGGACCTGCTCTACCAATAACCTTCTTACTTTCATTTATTCGTCTATCTAATTCCTCATCTATCTTCTCGTCCCTAGTAAATAAGCTACAGTCTGTCAAGTTAAAGCGTGGGTGGCTTTACTCGCAGTCGGTAAGGTGTATCGACATGATTTTGGTGTCAAAATATTAAGAAGAGCTCCCTCTTTCATGCTTTTTGATTTAAAATTCAGTTTGCTTTCAATTCTCATCTTGTTACCACGTTACAAAAAATGAGTTCCGTATACGCTTCGCGCTTCGAGGCTGTGTTCCTTGGTTCCCACCCAAAAGGTCCCAAATTGTCTCACAATCAAGCTGCAAATTACATGGGAAAATCATCGTCGTTCATCAGCAAGTGGGTAAAGCGGTATAAAGAGACCAAAAATGTTGATGACTTTCCAAATCGTGGTTCGACAGGAAAAGTGTCCGACAAATTGGAAAAACTGATCG
>NC_046662.1:34324141-34340637 GCF_010883055.1 Belonocnema kinseyi | reverse complement strand
ATGAAAGAGGGAGCTCTTCTTAATATTTTGACTCCAAAATCATGTCGATACACCTTACCGACTGCGAGTAAAGCCAGCCACGCTTTAACTTGACAGACTGTACCAAGGTATACGAACTCATCAACTTGTTCAATTCTCTCATCATTTAATAAAGTATTGCATAGTGTTTTCTCACTCTTTCCTTCGAACACAATAGTTTTTGTTTTATTTGCGTTAATTTTGAGGCCCATGCGCTTCATGCTTGCATCTAGTTTATTCAACATTCTTTGTAGGTCTTCGATAGATTCTGCCATAACAACCTTATCATCTGCGGACGCTAACCCACGTACCCTTAGTGTTTCGAGATACACACCCGCTTCGTCGAAGAGAGCCATTCTTAAACACTTGTCCATAAATAATATAAATAACCATGAAGACATAACGCATCATCGTCTGACTCCTTGAATAATATCGAAACAGTCACTCAGTTTCCCATTCAATCTTACACTCGCTTTGCTACCTGTATATATTGTTTTTATAGCTTGTAGAATCCATCCATTGACTCCATACACTTTCAGGACTTCCCAAAGTTTACTTCCATCTACCTTTTTAAAAGATTTTTCTAGGTCAACAAATGCACAGAAAACTTTTTTTCCTACTCTCAAACTTTTTTTTGTTATTTGCCTTAAGCTAAATATTTGATCCGTACATGACCTTCCTGGCCTAAGCCCACTTTGGACTTCCCAAATCTTTGCTTCTGTTATTTTAATTACCCTACGAATAAGTATTTTTGAATATATTTTACTTACAGTGCTTAATAAGCTAATCCCTCTGTAATTATTGCACTCGCTTTTATCTCCCTTTCTCTTGTATATTGGTACGATAATCGCTTCTTTCCAATCGTCTGGGACGTCTCCCATCTCGAAAAATAAATTTATCAATTCGCACAGTCTATGTGGTATGCACGCGCCACCGTGTTTAAGCATTTCAGCGTTAATACCATCTACCCTGGCAGCCTTACCATTTTTCAAGTTCCTAATTATATCCCTAACCTCAGTGACACAGACTTTTTCAATTGAGTTTTCCATCGCCTCGTGTTCAACATCGCAGATGTAGTGTCCTATAACTGCATCTCCGAATTGTCTCCAAAAATAGTCTCTGAAAGCCTCTAGTATTCCGTCTGCATCACATACCATTTCCCCCCTACTATTTCTCATGTTGACAATTTCTGTACTTTTCTTTCCTTTTATTTTTTTATAAAGCAGTTTCCTGCTTCTTTCAAAGTCATTTGGTATTTTTATCTCTTCTTCTGCTCTAATTGTATCTTTACTTTCTTTAACTAATCGTTTAAGTAGCCTGTTTTCGCGTCTATAATCATTTCTACGTCTACTTCTTTCCTCATTGCTAAGATCTGCGATGTTCAAAGTTCTCTTGTACGCTTCTCTTTTTGCTTTTTGGGCAGCCCGACTTTCATCATTCCACCACGCATCACCAGAAATTCTTCCTACAACTGCGGTACAACACACTTCGATCGTACATCTAACAAGGGTATCCCGTAACATTGTCCAGGCACCCTCTATATCTTTGTTTTTCATATGGTCCTCCCATGTTGCCCTATCTATGCTTTCGATTATCTTATTTTAGAAATCTATTCGCACATCTGGTTTCTGTAGGTTCTCAATTTTGATTCGCGTTTGTTTTTCTTTCTTGGGTCTCTTTTTTCTCTATCCCCGACCTAAGTTAATTTTTGAGATCAGAAGGTAATGATCAGTGTTGCATTCTGGACCCCTTATGACTCTTGTATCTTTGACTAACTCTCTAAGTCTTTCATCCGCAACAACAAAGTCAATTATACTGCGGCTATTTCCTTTAGACCAGGTGTACATGTGGATCATTTTATGCCTAAACTAAGTATTTGTCATAAACAGACCCCTTTCTAAGCATAGACCAACTAATTTATCTCCGTTATAGTTTGTTCTTGGATCCCCAAAATTACCTAATACTCTTTCTGTTCATGTATCCTAGTAGAATTATTCTTTTCCCATGTTCGCAAATGTTTATTGTGTCGTTTAAAGTGTTTCAGCAGGCGTCTTTTACTTCTCTAGGATTACTATCAACCGGCGCGTAGCATACTATAATAAATAGTCTTCTGATTCCTACTTTCATTCTAGCCTACAGCAGTCTGGGAGACACGAAACCACGGTCTCCGAGATGCTGCTTTGCTCTTTAATTCAAAATCAGACCTACTCCTTGTTTACCATGTAATTCACAGTCTACTCCTGACCATATTTTAAATCCGCCTTTCAACACGCCGTTTTTTATGTCTTTAGTTTCGCATCCCCTTTTCTTTGTTTCGTGCACACATAAAATATCTAGTTTCTTCACGTCCATAGTTTCACGCAATTCTTTTACGTTGCGATCATTTACTCCCCTAGCATTCCAAACACCCAGTCTCCATTCGTTGCCTGAAACATGACCTTTAGATTTTCCGTGTGCATGCCTTTTGTCATTAAAAGTTCCAGTCCTTTCCTGGGCTATTTTGTAGTTTGTATTATTCATTGTTTAGATTATACGCCCAACTAGCACCTTTATGCAATAAGTTTATTTTCTGAGTCGAAATTATGTCAAAGTTAAGTATCAAATCGTCATATGGTGGAGATTTTAGTTCTAACGTCAGTCCCACCAAGAACTTCAGTTAATAATGGAGGGTTGGGAGAGGGGGGGAGGTAGAAATGAAACAGAGAGATTCGTCTTGGGTTTGCGTTTTTGTTTTCATGCTGAGTATTGTTTTTATAAAACCCATTCCTTGCAAGGTGGAAATATGGAGTAACGTGACGATTGTCACAGTAATGTCAAAAAGGAATGTTTTTTAAGTGATGCAATCCATTTATTGCCGATTGCGTCGTGAATTCACCCGGTGCTCCGCGTGGATAAGTTGCTTTGCGACTTTAGGGGCGAGTTAAGTAAACTGATCGAATCGGTAGCATGTACCGATCTTTCGGTAATGTCTACTGCACTACTTTTGTAATCTCGGTTTAGTGGATTTTACATGTCGTTCAGTATGTAATACGAGGGAATAGAGGTTTATTTTACTGAAGGATAACCGTTGAATTAACCTTAATTTCACTGTGACATTTACGAAGTGCTAAGTGATTTTGACATTTTCACCCTCTTATGAAGAGCAGCTTATACTGTTACGGTTACAAGAAACCCTTTACAATTCTTGATAACTAAATACTACATTTCTTTTTTCTGCGTGTATTTATGGTTATACCCAAATTCTCTTTTTCTTTGTAAGAAAAATTTCTTTCAAAAATAAAAAAATAAAATAAAAAATGGAAAAGTATATATCAAGCGAATAATAAATAGGATAAAATGAGTTACAAAATAAACTAGATAAAGTCCCATATGCAAATCTAAAGAGCTATGAGAAAGAGAAAAAGTGAAGAATAGTATAAAACTTGATAAATTTTTTCATAGAAGGTGCATGATAAAATGTGACGAATAGCAATACAGTCTGACAAAAATGTGTATTGAAAAAATGGCCGGTTTAAATTAGATCAAATACGATGCAAATCATTTCACGACGTATTTTTATCGACTTTTTATTATTTCTGCATCTTCATCTTCATTTTTGTTCTAATTTTTTTTCCTGTTATCACTTTCCACTTATTTTTTTCGCAATTTGGACGACATAAATAAATACTCGATATTTCTTTTTTCAGGAAGAAGTTCCGTTGATGAATTGTACTCTCTTTTCAGCTCCAACCTAGATTCAGTTATCGATATTCTTGGGACTCATTACGATGAATCTTTAAACTTACAAAAATTCAGATCAGTGGTGAAAAGTTTTTATTTCAAGAATTCACTCATTTCAGCTAGCAAAATGTCGGTAAGTAAGCACGTATCTGCAACTCTTTATAACATTGAAAAATTTTATTGAATAAAGATTCCTCATTGTAAATAAATTTTGTTCTTAGTTTGTGAAGAGTCTCATAAGATTTGTCGGTGATGGTTTTATCTTTAATCCTCAACTGGTAATGTTGGAAATGCTTACATCAAAAATGAAGAGTCCAAACTATTTTTATCATTTTGCATATCGGGGTCCACTCAGTTTTCATTCTAAACTTGCAAACAACACCCTCGGAGTTGGTCACGGTGATGATCTAATGTACTATTTTAATTTATTAATTTTCGACACTATATATTCAGATTTTAATTTAACTGATACACAAATATCAATAAGTAAAAAAATGGTGGATCTGTTGACATCGTTTGCCATAAATGAGTAAGTGTATAGTAAATTATTATTTTAGATTCTTAAATATTTCCTTACAAGCATTGCTAAATGCGATTGTGATTGTACGATGCACTCTAATAGAGAATTAATTGCGAAAATACAATAAACTTTCATTACTATATTGGAAGTTCACAAAATAATTTTTAGTTGTTGTAATGAGTATATGTATTGTTTAAATATATACTAAGTATTATAACACTTCTTGTCTATTATGACATTATTTATCTATTAAATTAATAGTTATTGCTACTATTTTCACTGTATAACTTATCCTATGATATTTTATTGTAAAATTTTAGGAAACCAACATCAAGCCTATTAAACGATTCTATTAAATGGTTGCCATATACTATACAAAACAAGGATCATCTTCAAATCGGTAATATTGACAATGACAAAGATCCTACTATAACAATGTCTAATACATTCTACACAAATCGTATGAACTTCTGGAAAAAAAATCTTCCTATTGTAAATACCTAAATATCGCCAATTATACATTCTCTCTTCAATAAAAGCTTTTATATTTGTTTGAATCAATACATAGAATGCAAATCTATTCAATAAATGATTGATTTCTTTCAATATCTGATCAAAAAAGATTCACTACATAAATAAAAAGTACTGATGCAAAAATTTAAGACACAATAAGTTAAGCATTATTAAGGCATTTAAAAATTGTAAATTGTCATATATACCTTTAATGGCGTATATCCAAGTATTGTATTTAGAAAATAAGAATGAATAAATGATATATTTTCAGCGTGATAAAAAATGCAGTGTAGTCAGTAATTTAATGTTTCATGCACTTTCCTGAATTTGCTACAGATAATTCTTCTAGAAGTATTTTTGCCTTTGCATTCAAAACAATACAGCGCTGTGCACCTGCTTTACTCAACAAAGTTTGTGTACTTGATTTAATTGCTCTCTGAATTCAAGTCTAAGCTAAATTCAAATCGAACATAACTTTAAATAATTATTTTCACCGTAAATATGTTAAGAACAACACTTATTATTTCTTGTTATTATTTTACCTTAACTACACGTTATATAACAAGTTGTAATTTAAAAATTGTATGATTTTTAGAAGATTTTGAAGTCTTTCGTGAAAGGACCTAGAGTTTCAATAGAAATTCAATAACTATTAAACACTTCCATAGGGTCAAAAATGTAGATGGATTTTTCCGTAGGTTACTTCTGTGACCATTTGCAATTTAAAAAAATTCATTTTCGATTTACATTGTGAATGTAAACGTAATTCGTTGACAGTACTAAGGGTCAATTTTGAGGGTTGCTGAATATTACTACAGAGTTGCGAATATATCCTTGAGTTTTTTCAGGTTCAGTTTTGTGAGTATCTGCAATTATATACTTTTATGCGTGTTTTTCGTGTTGACAGTTAGGTAATATTTTGTGAGGCAAATAACCTAGAGCTTTTTAAAGGGTACTTTTGTGAGTATTTGCATTTAAAAAATGTAATGATTCTTCTAAAAGAATGCAGCATGGAACTGTTTTGCTTAAAAGGATAGGGGTGGTTTTCGGGTGTTGAAAATATCACATACTTGCAGCTCAACAAACAGTTTTTTAAACAATCAAGAAGTACTGAAAAAATAAAATTACTTGGTAAATTCTTGCTAACTTTTCCATTTTGGATTATGCATAATTTATGCCAAAAACTTGTAAAAAATAAAGACTTTCTAGGTTTACAAACGAATAACAATCGATGGTCAATTTTTATAATAAAAAATAATGCAATTCTTTACAGCACAGAAACTCCAGTCTTATGGTTTATATAAGAGATTTTAATATGAAACAGCAGGCTCAGATAAGTCCTCTATTAGCTTTAAATTATTTGAGGGGGAGGGGGATGGGTTTAATGCTTTTCTTCGCCTATTTTTTATAACGTTAAGGTGGCACAACACCATATTAAAAAGAAAAAAAGTTCAAGGAAATATAGCACGACCTTTGGTCGATGATGTTTCAAAAGGCCTAAATAAGCCTGAAATTATCAAAAAAGACAAAAATTAAATATTTTTTGGATAATTTGTTTAAACAATAATTTTTTCAAAAGGGTTTTAAATTTTTCATTATAATATTCCCAAAACCCTAAATGAGCCCTAAATTCTTGTTGAAGGTACATTATCTTTAAAATCATTTTTAGTACCCTTTACAGTAATCTTGAACCAACTTATTGTTAACCTAATACAAACAATAGATTTTAAAAAAAATACTTGAGCCAAAAAATTTGGGACTATGGGCCCAAATTAATCATCAAAGGGCCCTGAGTTATGCGGGAGATTAAAATGGTTTTTCTTTACGTATTTTTTATAACGTTAAGGAGGCACAACACTTATATGTAACCAAAAAAGGGCAAAAGAAATATCGCACGACCTTCCGTCTATGATATTTCAGGGGCCTTAATGAGCACAAAATTATGCAAGAGAAAAGAAAATTAAATATTTTTGTTAGCACATTTGTTGAAACAATAATTGTGTGATCAATTTAAAAAAAAATGTTTTTCATTATTTTTCCAGAGCCCTAAATGAGACTTAAATTATTATATAAGGTAAGTTTTTCGTAAGATCATTTTAGTACGTTTTACAGCAATGCTCGGCAGCTTAATGTTAAGCTAGCGCAAACAATATGTTTTACAAAAAATAAAAGAGTTCAAACTTTACGACTCCGTGCGCAAATTAGTTATAAATAAGCCCTAAATTATCAAATATGTTACATCTCTATACCTTAGTAGTGTTGTGCGAGTTTAACATACCTCAATTTCTACGTTGTCATCGTCAATTAATTTAGAGTTTGAGACTATAGGTTTTGCGGCATTTGAATTTAGTGGTAGTACCGTCGCAAACGTTGTGTAATGAACAGTACTTGTCATGTTGACCGCCGTATCAATGCTCAATAATCTAATACATCAATTTTTGGGTATGCATCCCTTTAAAAAGACTGAAGGAGCCTGCCGTTTAAAATCCGTAAAATGTTATCAGTGCTACTGTTACGTATATACACGTTAGATTTCCGACTGTTTCGGTCACTATTTTATGATCTTGAAATATCTTGCCCGATTATTGATGAATGAGTTCTAAGTTATAGCTATAGAGAGTACAAAAAAGTGTTTTTGAAATTGACCCAATCGCATTCAATAATCCTCTAGGAGTACGAGATTATTCTAATATTTCATAAAATTAAAATTTAATATTTTCTGAGTGGATTAAGAGATTTTTTAAGAGGTCTTACTCGAACTGTGCAGGAATTAATGAAACAGTTTTAGAACATGAGAGGTGGTTTCGTATATGTGTGAAAACGGATTTTCGTCTCCTGGTGGAAATTGGTTGTACCAAGGTTTTCGGCGAAAATTGTGGTGTCTCCAAAAAATCCTTAAGTTGGCTATCAGCCCGGATTCCAAATATTAATATAGCGCGAAATACAATTCTCAAAAAATTGGGAAAAATTCCCTTAAAAAAAGGAAATTAGATAATAACTACTATTTTGCAGGAAATTTCCCTAAAATTATGATAATTTATGCAAAAGTTTGGAAATATTTCCTACTATTTGGGAAACCGAATATAGGAAATGGTTTAAAAAATAATGTTTGATTTTCTTGGTGTAGTTTAGCTAAATTTTATAAAAATTCTTAAAGTATGGGAGAGTGGGGAGTTGTGAGCCTGGTTTTGTTTTTGAGGTATATCTACCATGAAAATGGATAGATTGTAAATGTTTAAAGTTGCATTTTTACAGGACGTCTAAGCACAACTACTCGACCAAGAAATTTGAAAAAAATCATCGTCATGTTTAAAATGTTGCAGATCATCTGAAAGGTATCAAATCGGCATTCGTTATTTTGGCGGGTGTTGTGAGCCATTTTAAAATGTTACAGAGCATAGCATATTTTTATGATTCATCTTGATTGAAGTTGTAGAAAATACAAATGACATAATCTGAAGTAAACAGAAGATAAAAAAATTAGTCTGATTTGCAATGAAAACAAGTATAATATCCAGAAAAATGCAAAACATCAAATCAAAATCCGACAAGAAACCGTTTTTCCGCCAGTTTTGCCACATATTGATGAAACCAAATTAATGAATTTCTTTAGTTTTAGCGGTTAAGGGATGTAAATTGGCTTAATTGACTTTCGAAATATAGCGACTGAATGTCGCTGATTAATCTTGTATGCTTTAGCAACAGACCGTATAGCCTTCTATTCAATTATCATCTCTTTTATCGCAACCACTATTCTATCAATTTTTACACTCAAATTATACAAAAATAAATCAAAATACCCTAGAGAATGCTCTTTTGCTAGGGCACGCATGAAACATTCCGACCGTGGTTGAAGAGAGTTAATAAAAGTCAAACAATGTGTGGCCCACAACTCCTCACCAATAGTGGCTCATAACTCCTCACATCGGACTTATTCAAAACAGCCACATCGCCATCGACACACTGAATGATTATCGAAAATTTCTTTGTTGTGTTGAGAGCCAATGGCCTAAGGAATTTTTTGCATAAACTTGCCTTTAGAGTGTAGATACCGAGCGAGGGTGAAACAGGTTCACACTAGGCGCAGGACTAGGAGTTATACTTTTAGTTCCCGGCGTTAGTGGAATCTTATTCTGGACACATTGCATGGACTGGAGGTTATACCATTTAGCTCTGATGTAAATTCCCAGAATATTAGCACTCTCTATCGCTAGAAAAGAGATTTTCAGGGCTTCATCTGCGTCCCCGCCGAAGGGTTCCTTACCAAGCTAGAGACTTTAAAGAGCTTAAATGAGAGTTGATTTTGTCCTCCAGTCAGGGATGGCGGTACAATTTCAGATTGGATGAGGAATGAATTTGGTTACTAATAATATTTTGAAAATTACCCATTGAAAATTCTCCACCCGCCTGAATTTTAGGTAGGGACTACTCTATATAACCAACACCGCTTCTGTCGGCATTGCCTTCAGTAAGCATTTACTTTCTCAACGTGAAAATAAGTTGTGTTGAGAACGAACTGGCAATTCTATTGTTCAGTACAAGTTAAGGCATCCTCTTATGATCCTCATAAAGTAAGGAAAAGCTCGAGTTGATTTTTATCGTCGCTGATCCGAACCTTTGTACGTCGAAAATTCTAAATCTTGTCTAACAAAATAAAATTACTTTGTTTTCATCCTTGAATAGATTTATACACGATTGTGTATCTTTAACCATAGAATATTTATTTGAAATACATAAAAGATCTTAGAGTGTAAATTGAAATATTTTATCCTCAGATAAGACTTATGCGATTTTTGTATCTTTTGATAATTTTTTGTGTTGGATAAATTAAAATTAGCTTGAAAGGTTTGACATCTGAAAATAAAGACTAATCCTTCTGGTAGTTGAAACTTAAAAGAAAAAAAGTTTTTGATTAATCAGTTGAGAATAGTATAGAAGTAGTGTACTATTTAACACGATTATATTTGCATACCATAAATAAATGTTTCCTCCATAAATATCGAAAAAAAGTTTAAAATTTTAGGTATTATTACACGATAGCATAGGGAATTTTCTCTATTAAATATTGGAGACGATTAATTACTTTTTGGTAAAAACTCATCTTAATTTGTCACCAAAATTTTTTTTATAGGTCGTGTAGTTTTTGTTTAAATCGTAAAAAATTACATTCGAAATGAAAATATTAAATTTTAGAAAAACGACAGAAGTTGAAATAGAATGTTTATCAAACGATTTCCCTCATAAAATATGAAAGAAAATGAAAATACTTTTGTTTCAATACCAATGCATATTAGGAATGGTAACAACGTGAATTTCTTGAAATAATAGATTTTATAACGTAGCTGAGAATAAATATTAGTACAGAATAAAGACCAAATATTAAAGTAATCATGAAAACTAAAATTTTAAAATCATTTTGCAATATTTGAATAAGAAATGTTAAGTCTGGGCACAGAAATAAATATAATAAACATTTGATGCCATAGTCTTAAACATAATGTAGAAAAGTTGATATTCCGGACAAAATCCAGTGCGAACCACGAGGTACATGATAAGAATGTATTTTTAAAGCCGAACAGGCTTTAATAAAAGAAATTCACAATCAATTAATTACAGCTCTCGATTCTTTGTTCTTTGATTTTAAAAGTTTTGATGGTAAGATAGGCTGCAGACGTAGCTATTTAGGCTCGATCTATAGCTGGAGATGTTTACGATTTACCACCCTTGTTTTACCGAAGAATGGTAATAAATCTAAATTAAAAGTCTCCAGTAGATGTACATGACCATCTAATAAGCTTTTTTACTGATCGATGATTACTTGGCATGGAACAGAACCTCGTAATGTTAACTTTGAAAACATCTTCATTAGAAACTGACCGATAATTAAATTTGATCGCAGCTGGAATCCATATTACCAACCTCACTGTTTTACCGACTGCTGTTATCTTAGCATGGAACAGAACCTTTCTGTAACAATCTATATTAGTTGTAGGTGCGAAATTTTACCCTTGTTCAAACTGAAAGTTTAAAAAGGTGTGTTTTATATGCAAAATAAAATTTAAAGTTGTTATTTTCATTTTTTTATGTCGGTAGTAAAGTCGACTCAGTTTTTCTCATAACGAAGAGTAGAATCTCACCCTGCCAGGGTCGAATCGTCAACCCAACGATGTAATTAAAGTGCGATTAATTATAATGAATGCAAGGAGAGTTTTATATACTAAGTAAAAAAGTACTAAAACTTGTAAATTTAATAAATTTATTCAAATATTTTAAATCAAAAGGTTTTTAACATTTGTCTATGTTATTTCTGTGACCAGTCATAGGGATACCTTTCCGTCCCAAGGATACTTTAGAAAGGGCGTCGAGTGTGACCTGAGTTATTTCTGTGAACAACCGCCGGGAACCTGATTAAAAATATACGTTTACTGGTTTCTGCTACACCCAAGAGATACAGTACATAGCGTGGTTTTTTACGAAGTGTATACACTGTCGGTACCGGTAGTAAAAAAATGTCGGTACTGGTAAAAAAATGTCAGTACCGATAAAAAAAGTTATTGGTACCGACAATTTTTTACTGGTTTTTTTCAGAAAGCATATTTCTAGCAAGGTAGCGGCAGATCGCGCATATTCAAGGAATTTATGAAATTCGGAGAATTCATGAAATTCAAGGAATTTCTGCAATTCAAGGAATTCATGCAATTCAATGAATTGAAGAAATTCATGTAATTCAATGAATTTATGGCATTCAAGGAATTCATGCAATTTAAGGAACGTAGTGGCTAGCCTGTTGGCGCCGGCAACAGTATTAGTTGCCGGCTTTTTTCCTTTTTTAAATATTTTTTTGTTAAATCGTATACTGATGTACGTGGATGGGCTGATTACAAACCTGGACTTTAAAACACATTCAAATATAATTTGCAGTGTTAAAACTTAAAAAAATTACGTTTTTTGTTTACGAAGTTCATATACGCTATCTGTACTGGCAAAAAGCATATGTCAAGCATTCGAAAGGGGCTTTTACACATTTTATAGTAAGGCCATGTAATTTCGGAGTTACTTTGATAGTTTTTGGCTTTTGACGCGTTTAATGAAACGCTTTACGTATAAATCACGTTATATATATGCAAACATATCCACACACACATTATATTTGCAAAGCCAAAAGTACATGTTTTAAGTGATGAGTCTGAACAGACTGTAGTTAAATTCAATGAACACACGGAATAAACAGTGGCAGTTTCTTCCACGTCTCAAACGAATAATCTTTTTGGCACTGACGATAGTGAAGTCACACTGAAAACTCTCTGGAACACAATGATAGGTTATGCAGAAGAAACTAATAATCCAGAGATCTACTCACAACTCATCAAGAGAATAGAAGGTCTTGTCGAAGAAGTGCAAACAAATTCCAGAAACAAGAAAGTCACATCTAATGAATTTCAACTTCCTGGATTACATAAAAAATCCGAAAAAAGGAAAATAGAAACTCAGAAATTTTACTGAACCTTGAAACACAGGAACGGTAAATATTCATACTCAATGCGGACATGTGTACCAAGAAACTCAGTCATAATTTTAAGAATTTTAAGGCACGATTTGCACTTTTTGCCTCAGAATTTAGTTACACTCCAAGATGATTAATTTATTTCAAAAATCACAGAAAAAGTCATAAAATTATATCAGCTGTTTTTTTTAATGAACGCTCCAACTATTTTACATCTCTCGCGCTGGCAGTTGGTCCGAGTGCCTGTGATTCAAAAGCGGCGAGGAGTATGCCCCACACCCGGGTGCCATCCTCTCCATTGTCATATAGTACTGGACTAGGAAATAGAAAAAGAGGACAAATCGATAAAGTCGACCTGATATTTTCTTTGGTTGATGACGGGTTTCATTCATCTTCCATCTGCTTTCATAAAAAAAGAATCAATTGATTAATCACGACATGCCAACCTTAGAAAACGTCAGGTCGAGTTTTTGGATTTTTCCTCTCTTTGTATTGCTCAGTCCGCTTCCGATAGCTACAGCGAGGGGTCCAGTATTATATGTCGATGGTCCTGTCTGAATCCACTCGTTAAGAGGAGCAACCACAATATCATCCTTTCCTTCTCTTATCGATGGCAGATTCTTAATGTGCATCCCTAGTAGCCCCGGCGGGCTCAAAACACCACCATGTCGAAATAAGGCTGTAATGGTAGGGCTTCTTCTCGGTGCCGAAAAAAGTACGGAGAGGAAGCTTCACTGAATAGCACATGCCAAGCGTGCAGAACCTCGAACATCTTGTAATTCTATATTTGTATTCTGCCTCTAAGTCTGATTATGTAAATTCCAGTAGCCATCTTGGAAACATATCTCTGATGAGTCTGTGATTGTTGCATTCGTCCGCGACACTAAAATCCATGCTGTCATCGGACGACCTGTCTTTCGATGAAGGAGCCGACCTGCCGGGCAAATTAAGGTAGCGCGCGTAAATGTCACACTTATTTTCAACTCCGACTATAAGAAGCCAAAATTCTTGGTGGTGCCTTTAAATTAAATGTGCCTTTTTCGTGTCCTTAAATTTATTGTAGGAAAATTACGGAATTTGTGATTTTATCTAGAAGTTGAGGGTATGAATCGTGAACTCAAAAAATATAATTCGGACGCGCGGTCATCGAACGGAATTAAAGTCACGTAAAATCATGTGGTCGACATTTGATTTATAGTCATAGCAAATGAGGTCAATCGCGTTCCATAAAGTGGCAAGATTCGGGATTTTTCTGTTGTTGATTTCCTAGTAGTTGATTTCTCAAATTAGCGGAATTCAAGTTCGATTAATTTTTGTGTGAGATATATTGTGTAAACGTGATTCTTACTTTCGGTCAGTAATAGTAAAATAAATATATTTTTTGCAACAAAATGTGGCCTTGATTTATTGTGTGGTTAGGAAAACTTTCATCCTTGGCTAGTTTATTTAAAATTTAGAATCTTTAAAATTTTTAACACAGATCGTAATAAACTTGGTTATTGCTAGTGGCTGGCACCCTAGATTTCAAAGAGAAAAAATGAATTTTTTAATTTTGATCATTGAAAAGAATTCTAGAGTATTTAAAATTTAGATAAGTGATCACAACTCTCAGTTTTTTTTAATTTTTAGAGAAAAAACATTGATTAAAAAGTCATTTTAGTTGGGGTAATAATTTTGAGGCCGAAATCTGCCCCTGCAACAAGTATTTTTAAATATGATCATCGACAAAGTATTTTATAAACCTTGATTCACACTTATAGATTATAGATTTAGAATAATTTTTTTGTGTTCATTCAAGGAAGTGCATGTAGGCAATGAGCGATCATTTATATTTATGTGCAAGTTTTATGCATTATCAACCTTTGTCAAACATATCATTAAAGCTGTAACAAAACCTGCCTAATACCAGCCATAGCATCGTGAAAGTATGTCCAAGAAAATGCAAATTTGGGATTCTAAGTTTTAATCCTGCTTAAAACCCTTTTAAAAACCGGATAAGAACGCAATAATATTCCGTTTACGATCCAGACGGGCATCTTCCTAGGTCTAACTAAGGTTAACTGGGATAAACTTTATACCCTGGGACTACACCCGAGTGTAGCAGGGTTCTACTAGAAAATTATGAACTAAAATTGAAGAAATTTAAATGAGATTCAAATCAATTTTAAAATCCTATTTAACACCCAAAAATCAAATTAATGTGCGGAGTTTCTAGAAATAAATCAAGAATCCAAAAACTAAATTTGGACAAACATCATAATATGTTTCCATCTATGGTGGTTGTTCAAATTTGGCATTTGAATTTTTGGTTTTATTTTAAGGTAATCTGCACACAAATTATGAATATTATTACGAAATACTATCCGGGTGTAACAGGGTTCCAAATGGGTCTTTGGTCATTGATTTCGTATAAGGATCTGGCGAGGTCCTATCTGTTATTCTTGAGTCCAAAAGTGTGGATTTCTAGCATGGCACATACGGTTTTAAAAAGGGACATAAATCGATCCATTTTTACCATTTCATTTCTGTCTCATCGAAGGGCCTGGTGTGGTTATATGAGTGATCGCTTAAGCAAAAGGTATGAATTTCTAGCAGGGTGTATACGGCTTCAAAATGGGACGTCATCGATTTTTTTAAACTTCATTTTGGTCTTGTATAAAGGGCCAGAGTGATCTTACATGTGATTCTTTATATCAAAGAAGCAAGTTTCTAGAAGGTTGTTTTTTGATCGCAAGTGTCAGTTGCCGTCCCGATATGTTCAAATTAAATTTTAAAATAAATTATTTGTAGCAGCTTGTTTGGTTTTTTGTTGACTTTTTTCTTTCTATTTTTAAGTTTCACAATTTTAACAGAAATCATAAATTAGTTTAAGGCCATGTGATGAGTGGATCACGTGACGAGATTTCCACCGTAATGCGACTTTTTTTTATTTCCCAACTTACTATCACACGAAACGCCACATCGAGTTGACAGTTTGCCATACCAACCGAGAAGCACTAAGAATGGTGGGTCTGGTTCTAAATTTGTATAACTATGAAAAAAGTTTATTGTTATAAATAATTCTTTTTTATTTTTTCATTATTATTTAAATTTAGGACCACACCCACTATAACTACTGCTTCTTATTTATTATACCAAGTTTTCAACTCCATGTGGCGCTACATGTAAAAATAAGTTGGGAAATGAAAAAAGTGCCTTTTTGAATCAGCTTATTAATGAAAGGCGTAAAGCAAACAATAAAAATATATATTCCATAATTCAGCCCTGCCTTTCAGTGAAATAGTTTGGCTGATATTTTGTCTATAAGATACAAACGGTTAGATGGCCTAGTGGTCAGGGTGTGCGGTAGATATTTAGCTTAACTCTGGTTTAGATAGTTTAGGTTGAGTTCGAATCCCCAGCGAGTATTATTAATTATAGCGTTTAAGCGTCCGATTATGTATGTCAGTGACTGTCTTTGTAATTTTATAATTTTAAAAATAAATTACGTGCAGTGATAATATATAAAACAATAGTTTTGGTGTGAAAATTTATTATGATATTACATCATCTGTTTCAAGTTGGTTCATCAAATAGATTCAGGCTAGGGCCGGATAGTACCCAAATAAATTTTTCCAAGCGCCTCATAAGGTTCCCGGATAGGCCCGGATACGAAATTTTGTTATGAATAGATCCTGGCTAGATTTCCGACCGCTCTATTTATGTCCCGGATAAGCGCGGATACAAAACTTTATAGTTGAGCTTAGTTGAAATCCAGATAGAACCGAATTCCAGCACAATTTCATGTCCCGTTCAGAACCCAGATAGAACCCTGATTATTCCCTATTAAAAAACTCTGACAGGACTCCTGGCCCGAGTAATAACTCTTCGACTTGAGTTCGACTTGTTTGTGTCTTGAGTTCGTCTCCAAGAAATCGATGTATGACTGCGTTTCAAAACTGAGTCGAGGCATAGGCCTTTCTTTTATTTTTATGGCTACGAGAGGTAAAACGGTGTTTACTTGTCAAAAGTCGAACATTGTCTTGGCTAAGACGAATTTTACTTGTCTCAAGACGAGCCTTGACATGGTCAAACCTTTTTCAGGTTATAAATTTTATTAAAATTAATAAATACAAAATTTGTAATTATTAAGTTAGTAATTGTTAATAACAAAATTCAGAATCTGTGGGTTTGAGCGAGTATAGCTCTTACAAATTTGCTTTAAGGATGAAAATCCGTGAA
>NC_046662.1:34313995-34324041 GCF_010883055.1 Belonocnema kinseyi | reverse complement strand
TTTTCTTTCCTTCGGCTTTAAGAAGTGATATGTAATAATACAAACTTTTAAAAGTTTTTCATGAGGACAACCGCAGGATTCTGGCTGTAACCACGTCTCACGTTCGTGAAATAGATGTTTACAGTAAATAATTTACTCAATATGATGATGAGGCCTTTTTCATGCTCCCCGCAAGTGTTTCAGCATTTAATTCACACGCAAGGATGCTTTATAGAGTGTTAACCAGTGATAGATTGACACAAATGTTTGACAAATTGTATATGGCGTGTAGTAAATATTTGAAAGGCTATTTTCTCGAAAATCACATAAAGGTAAATCAGAGTTTTCAAGTTAACACAGAAAATGGGCTAAGGAGGCAACAATTATGAACCGAACCTAAAAATTAATTTTCAATTATCAAACAGTTTAATGTTATTTTAACATTTTGAACAGAAAATTGGTTATCTTGAACAAAAAATTATTTTTCAAAGACCAATTTTTGCTTATGTTATTTTAGTAGTTTTTTCTGGTATCATTGAAATTTTTAATAAAAAAAATTTAGTTCAAAAAAAAATTTGCAGTTCTGATTACAAATTTAGGTTATGTTGATTTGCTAAACTAGATGTTTTTCATTAGAATAATAAGATTTTCTAACCTTAAATAGCTTTGAATTATGTTAGTTTTTTTCGTTAGAAATGAAAATTATCAGGGTTAAAATACAATTGCAAGCAATTTTTTGTCTGTGTTATGTTAATGATTTTTGTCGAAAATTTGTATAAGTATTTTAAGAAGGTATACACAGGTAAATTTCAATTTGCACCCAGCAAAGACATTGGAAACATTTGAAACTTTAAACCACTTATTTCGTTTTTGGATTTTTTTCAATAATAAGCAGGATAACTGACTAGTGCATTGTTTAAATTGCTGCAAATTCACAGAGATTACGTAAAAATAAAGTGTCTCCATAACCATCACTAGCGATCAGATTTCTTGAAAAAATTTTGATTTTATGAACAAGAAGCTAACTATTGTTTTGAAATGGTTACGTTTTGTAAGAAAAATTGGTACTATTTTTACGATTTAAAACATATTCGGTCAAAATTTAGTCAGTGTAAGAACTAAAATTGTCTACTTGAAGATGTATACAACATTTTATTGAGATTATTTTTACTACCTGACGAATGCGTTGATACTAAGAGCGTAAAAAATATAGAAATTAGCTATGATACTACACGACAGATAATTTTTTATTTTATTAACATTTATCATTGCTATTTATTGTACATTAAGTAAATAAATATGTCTCTGAATTGTGCATCATTCTACTTTTTAGGTGGCTATCGATTAACTCATGAATTTCGCCTTTTTTACGAGATTTGTCCATGTAACATCTCAAACAGATGTCAATAAATTGTAAGCAGAATAAGCCGACTTTACAGATTGAAAATCAAACATTTCTATTATGTTTTTTTCCAAAGCTTATTTTTCTCATTAATCTGTACCGTGAGAAGAAAATAAAATTTACAGACTTTGACAAATGTGCCTACTGTCATGGCGATAAGTGATAAACCAGTCAACTTTATGGGTTTTTCAGCACGTATCATTATTTGATAAAGTTTTTGTTTTGTTTTAATAGTTGTTTCAAACCAAGCTACCTGGTAAGCTTCTCCTGCAATGGACATAATCTATTCAAAATAGAGCAATACTCAAATATAATATTTCTTCTCTTAATAATAAATGAAAGAAGTGGTAAGGTAAATGTTCCAATTTTGGCAAATATAAGGATTTGTTTAGCGTATTTTGCTTGTAAAAGTATTTTAAATCTTATAAATCGATAAAAGTTCCTAATGTAGTACAGTTTGAACATTTTTCATCAATTCTTTGTCTGCATATCGATATAAACAAACAATTTTTACTGAACAATAAAGAATATTTCATGCTGTTCCAATGAACCTATTTAGGCGAATGAATTTTACCTCTGACCCAGTTTGGGCGAATCAAATGTCCCAATTTGGGCGAGTGACGACATGTTCTATTTCCTACAGTAGCGGTATATCGTAATTGATAAGAAGTTTCTCCTAATTTAATTTGTCATTAGAAAGTTCAAAATTTAAACATACAATTTTTTTAGCATAGTAAATCACGCGATTAAAAAAAATAATATTTTTACCGTTTGCATTTTTAAATTAACTATCTCATTGTTGTTGTAATCGTTTGCCGCACATGTTTATCAATTATTCAATACAAATGTATAAAAAAATAGGCGTCTTAACAAGAGAAAGCTTTCAGAATTGAAATAGTGTGCTGTTGATCTTTTAAAAACTCCTAATTTTTATGTAACCTTGATCTTTGTAAACATTCACACAAATTCCTCCAATCGTTTTTTCCCGTCCGTATGAAGGCGGAAGGAAATGTCCGAATTATCCATTAGCTTTCAGTTATATTGAAGAACACATTCGAAAAAATTATAACTAATACTTACTTTCCAATCAAACATTCGCGCCACAAAAATTTTGGGACACTGTTCAAACGAAAAACTACGCAGCCTGTCAACTCCGAAACTAACAAGCCGAGAGTAATGTTATGCTCGATCGGCCACAGATGGCGGCACGCATGACTATATAACGTTTAAAGTACTAAACTACGTAATAAAATGACTATAAAACCTGTGTTAAAAATATCTTTAATCCATTTTAGAATGTGAATAAACTATTACTAGTGCCATAAACTTTAAGATTACCACGGATTTACCTACAGTATGTGAGAATTCGCACAAGCTAGGTCACTCGCCCAAAATGGGACATTTATTTTACATAATATTATAAGAAATGTTTAAAATCACCTGCTCCATCAATTTTTAAATATGGGTCTGTCACGATGTATCGTAGTGATCACGAAACGTCGGATGAGCGGTAGGGGTTTAAAAAAACCATTTTTGTGACCTGTCGAAGGGTTTTTTCTAGCCGTTTGAATGCTTAGAAGCACCTAAATAGTGAGTTAAATATGGTCCTTCTGATATCGTGGCATACCCATATTTAAGATATCTTAGTAACAAAAGTAACAATAGTTTTAAACTTCTATCTGGTAAAATCACTTCATTTAACGTTCAATTAAAAATTCTAATAGTTTGTTGCCGCGAAAAACTGGTTGTCCAGCTAAAAAAAAGGTGAGGCACCTATTCTGCAATTGCACCTCAATCTTCAACTAAAGGATCAATTTCCTAGTAAAAAATAAAATAGAAAATAAACTTTTATAATATTATATACACAGTTTGATGTATTTAACTTGAAAGTTTCAAATATCTCGAAAAATAGGCACTCTATGAAAAAATGTTATGGATCAAACTTCAATCACTCTGAGGAAAATATACACTGATGTTAAAATCGGATCCCCCACATCGCCCCCGGGGATGAGGGTGAGGGCAAGTTCGAAATTTTAAAAGGGAACCCCTATTTTTTATTGCATATTCTGGTTCTTTCGATAAAAATGCGTATGATTTATCTAAAATACTTTTCTCGTTTCGCGATAGACGGAGCTATAATCGACAAAATTCAATTTTTCTTCATTTTACTGTTACTGAGAATGCACGCTTACGACTTTGCAATACTTGAAATTAGTCTTAAAACAAACTACTACTTTTAGCAGAACTCAGGATAACGACGTGGACGTAGCAGTTTTCTGTTCCTTTCGGCGTGCTTGATTAACGCGAGTCCCCTCGCATCTCACGATTCGAGGTACTCAGAAAATCATCTTTCAATGGAAGTAAGTGTTTAAAATGATGACCTTCGGCTTCAGTGCACTTATTAATCCATAATTCAAATGAATTTACACAACGGAGAAGTGTATCTTCTTGAATTTCGGCACATGCACTTGTAATGCGGTCAATCATATTCTCACGTGTTGTTGGTTTTTCTTTGTACACTTTGTCTTTCAAAAAGGCCCACAAAAAAAACTGGTAAAGTAAAATGTGACGATCTTGCAGGCCAATTTATCGGACCACCTCTACCAATCCAGCGATCATTGAAATCACGATGAGGAACTTCTCGTGCTACCGCTGAATATTGTGTCGGACAACCATTATGTTGAAACCACATTTTCTGCCGTATTTCAAAGATCAAGTTTTGAAGCAATATTGGCAGTTAATTTTCCAAAATGTCTTAATATTTTAGACCATTTAAGCTGCTTTCGATAATTTGGGGACCGATCAGTTTGTTTGTAATTATTCCACACCATACGTTGGCATTGCATGGACGCTGATGTTAGACTTCAAGAAGCCACTGCGGCTTTTTAATACGCCGATAGTGCACGTTGTGTGGATTAAGTATTCCATGTTTGCTAAAAGACGACTCGTCAGCGAATAATACATGAAGAAAAAAGTTATGATTTTGTTGTATTAGTTCCCGTGCCCACTGACAAGAAGCTTCCCGATTTTGGAAATCAGCGCCATGAAGTTCTTGATGTAAAGAGACATGATAGGGATGAAATTCATTACGTTTTAAAATTACCCAAACGCTGCTCTGAGACATTCCGTAATCACGAGCAAATTCTCAAAAACTAAGATGAGGATTATTGGCCACTGCAGCTACTACAGCAATTTCATTATTTTCTCCAATGACTTGTTGTACGGGTCTTTTTCTTAGGTTGAACACTTCCATCGTTAGTAAATTTTGTGATAGTATGATAAAATGAAGCACGTGACACAATTCTATTTGGAAAACGCTGAGGGTAGAGATTTACAGCATTATTATTATTTTTTTAAAGATTTGGAAACACCAAATAAAACCATTCTTCGACCGATAATGCCATAATGAATTGTAGAAAAATTATTTCTTCTGTCTTACGGTCACGACAAAATAAAAACAAATTAAAGCTATCAATTCAACTCTGTTTTTTTTAGAACAAAAATTAAAAATTCGACGACGTTTCGACGAAATTTTAGCTTTGGGTAACAATTTCAATGTTTCTTTAAATGCGATTAAAATTCCTGTTAATAATTTGATTGCAAATATTGAAAATTCTATAAAAAGTGTTAAGAAAGAGGATGTAAAACTTAATATTCGATAAACTGTTACTTACGTAGTTTCAAATAATAAAAACATAAATAAATTTAAAAATTGAGAAAGATCAGTCAAGTTAGTTGAAAATTTTCAAAAAGAACATTCAGATTTAATTTTTGTAAAAGCAGATAAGGGAAATCAAACCGTTGCAGCTAATAGAGATGACTATAATAACTGTTGAAAATATACTTAAGTATAATATTCTATATAAAATATAAAAACAAGTATGGTTCCAACATTAGAAAATAAATGAAATGACATAGTAATTATATGGGAGAAAAAAAGATTGTTTAATGATCAATGTTCATACCGGTTAAAAACTCACAATAATGTTGTGGCAAAAGCTTATGCTCTTCCAAAGGTACACAAGCTTATATTAAATTGGAGATTAATTGTTTCTTCAGTTGGTTCTCCTACTTACAATTAATCCAAATACATTTCTGATATTTTCAAACCATTTTCGCAAAATACTACTTCTTTTTTAAAAAATATTTAGGAACTTAAAGATATTCTAAAAAACATTATTGTACCTAAAACTCACTCAATAGTTTCCTTAGATGTTGTGCGAATGTTTGAGAGCATTCCGCTTGATCTTGCTTTAGATTGTATCAAAGAAAAGATTCTTTTAAATCATAATTCAGCAAAAAAAACTAAGAATGAACTATTGATAGCCACTGGAACTGTTTTCAATGGCACTGTTTTTCTTTCAAAAAAAATTCTATAAACAGGTATCAGGTTGACCCATGGGTTCGCCCTTATCTCTGGTAGTTTCTGATTTAGTATTACAAGATGTTGGAAAAAGGGCTCTTGATTTATTAGATTTCACACCCATCTTGTATAAAAGATATGTTGACGATATCAAAGCAATGATTCCTTCCGATAAAATTGACCTTCTTGTAAACGTGTTTAACAGTATAGAGGAGGGCATAAAATTCACTTATGAAATTGAAATAAACTGTGTCATAAACTACCTTGATTTACAAGTAATTAAAGCTTCAAATGGTTCTTTACTAACTGATATAAAAAAACCATCTTGGTCTAGGAGATATCTCAATTACAATTCACATAATTTATTTTATCATAAAATCTGTTTAATCAAAGGTTTAGTTGATAGATGTGTCAAATTGACTGACGCGCAATATAGAAAAGAAAATTTAAATCAACTAAAAACAACATTAGTATCTAACAACTATCTTCTTCCTCTAATTAATGACATTATCGCTAAGCGTGTGCATGAAATTTATAACAGTACTAAAATAAAAATAAATGGATTGATACTAACAATAAATTTGATTTAAAAGTTACGTTTCCGTATATACAAGGTCTCTATGAACGTTGAAGAAGTTCATTAAAAAATTTAACATAAATGCTTATTCCTAAAACACTAACAGTTTAGATAACTATTTATTAGAGAAAAAAGATAAGGGATAGCATTAAAAATTTGTCTGGTGTCATTTATATGATAAAATGCAAATTTTGTAATAAAGTTTATATTGGTGAAACTGGGAGGAGATTAAAAACTAGAATTGCGGAACATAAAAGAGATTGTACAATTGGGAATTTAAATACAGGCTTGTCACAACACTCTTAAAATTCTAATCACTATTTCGATTTCGAATTCAGCAATATTAAAATATTAGTTACTAAAAAAAATACTTATCAAAGACGTATTATTGAATCTATATTCATAAAAAAATTTCGAAATTGTTCTGTTAAAACTTGGCCAATCATTGTATTTCACTTTATATACTGCTTTTATCTTCATCAACGATTTACCACCTTATTTATCTCCTAGTCATATGTTCGTCGTTGTTTCCAAAAGACTTAGAACGATTTAATAATCGTTAATAATGTAGTTTTTACGCTGAAAAAAGCCTCTTCAATTGTATGAGGATTTCTCTTTTTACTCTTCTTCAATAATTGTTTGGAGTCTTACTTTTCTTTTTTTTAACTTTAATAACGTATAAACTATTCTTAATTATGACACAACAAAAATTGACACGGATTTACTCCAAAATTGGAATGATTGATCTTTTGCTTACAAATCGTTTTAAACTAAGGTGTTATTTTAAAAATATTATTTACTCATAAATAATAACTTTTTTAGAACTATTTATATTTATTTTTATTATGTATCAGCTTATTATAAATATTATTTAGATACTCTGAAAAAGCCACGCAATGATGCTGAAACGTCGTCGAAGTTTTAATTTTTGTTCTAAAAATAAATGGAGTTGAATTGATAGCTCTAATTTGTTTTTATTTTGCCGTGACCGTAAGACAGAAGAAATAATTTTTCTACAAATCATTAAAATGAGTTTTGTCTTAAATGTATTTTTTCTAATTTACTGTAAGGAAAGAAAAAAGAGAACACTTTGGTAATGTTTCGACAGCCTCGTGGACCTCAATCTACAATAAAGTCAGAGCTAAAGTTTAGGAATATTCAGGAAACACTGTTAATGTAAATGTATTACTTAGTAATTACTTCTCTAAAACGGATACACGTTTTGGCATGTTTTTCAAAATAATAATTACTAAATAGATGCGAAGCTCTATTGCCCTTATTTTTAAGACTTTAAAAAGAAGGAGGTTCTACCTATGTTCTTCGCAATGTATTTCTTATGTTCGTGTTTTTATTGCATTTTTTCAACCATTCTGCAGCATTAAAAAAAAAAAATTTTCGTGTTCAGTCATGTCACAATAAAAAGGGTGTATTTTTATTGCTAATGAATTGCAGAATCGTAAGCGTGAATTCTCAGTCACAGTAAAACGAAGAAAAATTGAATTTCGTCGTTTACAGCACCATATATTGCGAAACGAGAAAAATGTTCGAGACAAATCATACGCATTTTTATACTACTGAATTCCTCGTTGAACTTTACTTCTAAAATGAACTCAACATTCTCCAAAAAAATTGTACATGAGAATTTATTTAGCTGTCGCGGGACTTTTTTGAAACTGTGTATATATAATATCATAAATATGTAATATTATAATAAACTTGATAAATAATAAACTATTTAATTAAATATTTAATTACACAAAAATAAATAGGCAGTCGCGGACAATTGTCCAGGGGTGGTCCCGAAGAAATTAACCCCCAATCGGAGGTGTGAAAACCGTGCCGAAAGCTGAATAGCACATGGGTGAGGTGTCTAGAACGGTGACTCTGGGATACCGGGCGACCTCTCAGAGTACGCAGCCTTATCCTTGTATGCGGGGCTCTACAAGGATGGACGAACCCCTTTCCCTAGCTTCTCGTGGGAACAACAATGACAACACCAAACATAGTTGTAGTAAGTGCGGTTCAAAACAACAGAACGCGCAGGGCTCAAAGGTACAATGCGGCACTAAGAGTGCTTTATTACCATCTCTGTCACTCCTACGGCATTAACCTTAATATCACACCTCTAAATGCTCCTAGGGAAATTGAGTCAATTGACGAGAATGGGAAGTGCCGCATATACTGGAACTTTATATTCTCGACAATTGTTTCTGTTGCTCACTCGAGGCCTGACATGGTTCTTCTTGACTTCGAGAAGCGAACCATGTTTGTTATCGAATTTTCGGCACCAGCTGACAAAAACATCATAGCCAAGGAGAATGAAAAGAAAGAGAGGTATCGAAACCTTATAAGGGAGTTGCAACGATTGTACCCGGAATATTCTGTTAAATTGATCGTCCTCATCATCGGCGCTCTTGGAGGTGCCAAGCGATCACTTGCTAATGGCCTAAAAAGCATCCTCGCGTGTCAATAATATGCTAGAACGCTTGCGGGAAAAATGCAGAAGGGACTTGTCCTTGGGACGCTCCGTGTTCTTGGGGTGCACGAGGCTTTTGCTGGATCGTCGTATTGATTCCTTTACAGATTATAACCACCTATCTCACGGTCATGAGACGTGGTTGTGGCTGAAATTTTACCTCGATTTCGCTGGAAGCGGGTGCAATTTTCCAGATTAGCACCCGCTCCCGGCAAGATCCTGCGGTTGTCCTTATGACAAATTTTTAATTATATATATACATCTGTGAAACCAGGCCGAACTACTCCGCAAAAGAGCTATGTGAGCGGAACGCCTACTCTACCATAGATAGAATAAGCCGGCAACAGAGAAAGAGAGGCGACACTGAGACCAACCGCGGGCAGGCATCCAATTGAGGAAAAGCGATGCTTTATAATCCGAAGATACATCAACACCAAGGTTTCTCTAAAGCCTAAAGGTCAGGCTGAAATGGATGTCGAGCTTCGTGGTCATTTTTCTGAAGAATTCGACCTCTGGGCTATCAATTATTATGTGTATAATGCAGCGAGAGCTTTAGCCGATGCGAACCGTAAAACAAAACCAACGGCTGATCATAAGACCAAAAGACGAATGCATCAACTTGCCACAAAGATAGGCTGGGCAAGACAGTACGCATCCTGCATCCAGTGTGTGATTTAATACATCACATCTGGCAGGAATTTTACCGCCAAGGTTCGAAAGTTCGCGCGTGAACTCCGGACCCGTTATCACACACTAAGCAAGTCGAAGCTGCTGACCATCAGGCAGCATATTGTTGAGCGAATACGGATACTATCTGACGCTAAGAGAAGTCTAGAGTGGAGCGAGAGGTGGGTCAGAGAAAATCAATAGTTTCTTTTTGACCAATCTCAACTCTTCCAAGACCCTCCAGTTACTGTCGACCATCCGGCTAAACCTCATATTTAAAGTCGGAAGAGCCGGTTCCGGAGTGGTTGGTGGAAGGGCGCACAACACTCCTGCCAAAAATAGGCAACTTAGCTGACCCGAAGAACTACAGGCCAATAACTTGTCTGAACACGCTTTATAAGATATTCACAGCTATTCTAAATGATAGGATTGTTCGGGCAACTGAACCTGTGTGGCAAGAAATATATGAACAACGAGGTTTAAAGAAAGGCGTAGCTGGATGTCGGGAGAACCTGCTCATCGATAGATGTGTCTGCAAAGATGCAGCATTCTACCAGCGTGACCTATCGATGGCCTGGATTGA
>NC_046662.1:34310779-34313895 GCF_010883055.1 Belonocnema kinseyi | reverse complement strand
ACAGAGAGCAACTGCATCTAGCTCTGGGGATTGTCGAACGATATACTAAGGAAATTGGAATGGAATTTGGGTTAAACAAATGCGCCAAGGTTTATTTGAAGCAAGCAAAACTTAATGGCATTCCTGAAGATCCTGAGCTCGTTGATAGAAGCGCCATACGACATAATTATTCATTATTATTCATGAATGGTAATTGAAAGTTCAGCAATAAATCAATTCGAACGTCGCGAGAACACAAAAGATTACATCAAAAGCTATGCTGATATATTTTCAATCTAAAAATGCAATATAAGAAACGCTCGCGAGTTTGAGCGCACCTACGGCGCATGATGTTGGTTCTCGCGCTTCGTGTTTGTTTATGTATTTAGCTGACCTTGTACGCTCAGTCTTTGGATTTCCCCTACGTTTCTGCGTAAAACCTTTTAAAATTAAAGAGAAAAACATCGAGAACTGTTATTTCTTGATTATAAATTCTCTTTTGTTAAATATCTTTCGACTAGCGAACACATTTTCATCACGTATCTCGTACTTCGCACTCGATTTTGTCACAATTCTGAATTCCTCTATATTATTTTTAAAACTATTATGTTAAATGTAAACTATATGTATGTATTTTTACTATATGTATTTTTGTACCACAGTTTGGTACTGCTTATTCAGATATTTTAAAATAAGGCATACGTTTATTTTTCATGATTACTGCAATATTTTGTTGTTGTTTGGCACACATTTTTATTCTTAACCACCCTGAAAATGTATGGGAGACGAACCCACAGTAGATAGTCATTAATTAAAAATACTTATGGCTGCTAAATAATAAATTTAATATAATTATTACTCTCTAGTATTGTCGATTGTGAAATCATTGTCTAGTGTAGGGTGGTCTCCCTTATCGTTGCAATAAATGTGTGTTAGTAGTATATAATTTGCATTAATATTAAAACATACGTATTTTTACTGTCTTGTTTTTATAATTGAATAAGGGCGCATTTCATAAAAATTGTTTTTAAAAATTGGATTGAAAATTGAGTTGTTTTTTCATAAGCTCCATTTGTATACTTTCAATGTTATTTTGGACGATTTATACCAAGAATACGCTTCCTAGCGTAAAGTGGTTTGAAGCAAATTTGTAGATATAATTTAGACGAAGAATTTTAGTATGTAAAATATTATTGTAATTTGTGTCGTTTTTCCACAAAGTTATTCGACACCCGCTGAAAGTTTTCAACTTGGTCCTTTTCTTATATCGAAATCTGGCGAAAAATTATAATTGAAAATGTATGCAGTTTCGAATCTCCCTCTATGAGGAAGCAATATAGAACAAATTACTAACATTCTTTCTCATTTTTTTTAGGTTTAAAATATCCCTTCAAGTGGAAGATCTAACACAAAATCAGATTTTTTAGGGCTCTAGATCCCGCTTCTGGTTTTCTATTTAATTCTAAAAGAAATCTGTAGGTAATCGGGTATTATTAAAATGAGAGAAATATAAGATATTTAAGAAAACAAAATTGAATTTTTTAATTTAAACAATAAATAACAGATTGCTCAAATTAAGATTGCTAAAAAAGACTCTGAATCAGTCGTATGTTACTTCTTAAGAAAATAGTTATGATTTTATTGGGAATTATTGATATTTTTACTACAGTTATGCCACTCAACCTTTTATGGCTATTTCCTAAAATTTTAATTTTACAATATCTGGAATACATTATAATAATAGTTTGGGTATTTACAGTATACCTTTAATAATTTTCACTAAATCTAGAAAATAATTCAAAAAGGTCTTTTTTTAATAAAACTGTAATTAAATCATACATGAAACAGTTAAAATAATTCACTCGAAAAAGGGCTGTTACAATAATAATATTTCTATAAGAACATGACTGAAAATAAGAACTTAAGGTGCATATATTAACATTTCTCGCTCACATAAATGCAATGCTTAATATTGTTGCTAAATATCGTCGCCCTATATTTTTATCTAATTTACCTTATTATCATCTATATTATTATTACATGTTTATCATACGGTTGAATTGAAACTTACGGAACTGTCGTATGGGCACTACCTACATGCACTTTTAAAAATGTTTGGAAATCTACAGCACTTCTACAACACTTTTACAATACAAGTATTAGGTAAAATTTCAAACATGGTATTGGAATGACGGAATTGCAATACATGTATTGAATTCGGCGGAATTCATGAAAGTCGGGGAATTCATAAAAGTCGCATAAATCGTGAAATTCGCGGAATCCATGGAATTCACGGAATTCATGGAAGCCATGAAATGTATGGAAGTCGCTGAATGTAAGAAATTTACGGAATTAATGAAATTCCCGGAATTTGCAAAATTTATAAAATTCAAGAAATTCATTGAATTTAAAGAATTTATCAAATTTAAGGAATACCCGAAATTCAAGAAATTTATGGAATTCGCGGAAATTACGGAATTCATCGAATTTGCGGAATTCCTATAATTCATGGAATTAATCGAATTTGCGGAATTCGTCGAATTCATCTAATTCAAGGAATTTATCGAATCCAAGGAGTTTATGGAAGTCCTGAAATTTGCAAAATTCATTAAATTCACGGAGTTCATGAAATGCACAGAGTTCACGAAATTCATGGAATTCACGAAATGCACGGAATTAACGGAATTCATGGAATTCATGGCTTTCAAGGAATTCGTAGATTCCTCTGAATTAATGAAATTCATGAAAATCATGAAATTCGCGGAATTCTTCATACTTGCGGAATTCATGTAATTCCCGGAATTGATGGAAGTCAAGAAATGTACGCAATTTTTAAAATTTACGGAATTTTGTGATTTCATTAAATTATATTAATTTCTTAAATTATATTAATTTCTTAAATTCCCTGAATTTCTTGAATTCCATGAATCACGTGAATTCCGAGAATATCAAGAATTCCATGAATATTGTGAAATTCTTTAATTGTGTGAACTTCTTAAATTCTTTTAATTCCGTTAATTTCATGAATTCCCTAAATTCTTTTACAGTCTGTCAAGTTAAAGCGTGGGTGGCTTTACTCGCAGTCGGTAAGGTGTATCGACATGATTTTGGTGTCAAAATATTAAGAAGAGCTCCCT
>NC_046662.1:34309247-34310679 GCF_010883055.1 Belonocnema kinseyi | reverse complement strand
TTTTGCTCGACACTTTGACAAATGTAATTCCATGTAGAAACATGCGTTTAAATAAAATATTTTACCAAAAAAGTTACCCACGCTTTAACTTGACAGACTGTAATTCTGTTAATTTCATGATTTTTTTACATTCCTTCAGTTCCAAGAATTCTTTGTATTTTGTAAATTTCTTGAATTCCATTAAATACGTGAATTCCGGGCGTTATATGGGTTTCTTGAATTCGATAATTTCTGTGAATTAATTAACTTCCAACGCATGTAGTGGAAGTTTCTAACCGATATTTTGTATAGTGAAGATATACCTACATAACAAGTTAAAGCAAAGATTTTAAAACCTAAAACAAATTTTTTTTATAAAAAAATGTATAGATAATTACATAAGAATATTAATAAGAGCTCGTAATAATCAGTCAAATCTTTTTTCACAGAATATCAAAAAATCAGAAACTGAGACTCAAAAAAATAAGTTTTTTTACCTTGCCAAAATATAAAGTTTAAATAAAAAAATGTATATACCTGCAGACATCTTTGTAGTTTTGGAATATTTGTAACTCATAAAAATCTCGAGAATGACATAGTTTATCCAAAAGCATATCTTTTGAATCGATTATAGTTTTACGCTTTACCATGATCGTGATCACCTTGATATAAATGGTAAAAGCAGTAACAAATTGAAATAAGGTTTCCATATTATTCACAGGGTGTCCAGTATTTGGCAGAAGATATATCAAAATCGATAATACAAAAAAGAATAATAAGTAATCATAAGTATAGAGTAAATACGGTAAATCCGAATTCTTCAATGCGAGTTCCAAGTTAGTGGCCTCCATATTCCAACAGTTTGACAAATTGTGAATGACACTTGGCCAAAATACACTTTAGGTTCTCTTTATATAATCAGTTCCTAGACTGAAAAAACTAGTTGGTTGGGACAACTAACAAAGTAGTAGGCCCAACTATTTTAGTTTGTAATATATGCCGCTGCTATTAAAGTGGTTGAGGCTACTACTTTTATTCGCAAGATTGGTAGTAGTTTCCCTTACTACTTTATTTGTTCTCGCTACAACTTTCGATGGTAGGTACTACTTTCAAGCAGCTGTGTTTACTACTTCAAATAGTAAGCGTTACTACTTCACTTAGTAAGTCTTACTATTAACTTAGTTATTTTACAAATAAATTAATTGATCTTACTACTTAAAGTAGTCATCCTTACTATTATATAATCTTATATAATATTGCTATTCAATCTTATATTGTCTTACTATTCATATAATTATATTCATACCACTGGAAAGCTGAATCGTCACGGTGACGTATTTATACAAATTAAGGTACCTTTTCACGGAGGCCTGTTTTGAAGTATTCGTTGAATTTATATGACACATCGAGTTAACATGTAGGTTATCAATCAAACAAATTTGACTTAATCCAA
>NC_046662.1:34287436-34309147 GCF_010883055.1 Belonocnema kinseyi | reverse complement strand
TGTTGTGACTACAATTACTATCCTTACTAATGTAACCTTCATAGGAGGACTAACGGCGACTTGTTGCCGTACAAAACTGGTTAGTTACTGTTACCATCGAAGCAGTTGTTGTAGCTTATAACAACTCTACTAATGAGGAGCTTCTTGTCGCAACTAACCATTTTTTTCAGTGTATGAATAAATGTTTATGAGCACACATTTTCGAATATAAATGACTGATAACTGATCGAATTGATAACAACTTATATACGGAGAAATGAGTGATTACATCTTTGACGTTTCGTCAGTCATATTTCATTGATTGAGATTTTGAAAAGAAGCATGTATTTGATACAAATTCTATGACACAAGAGCTTTAATATAAAAGCGGTGTAGGGGTTTGTCTCGCACTGGCCTTGCGACTAAATCAGTATCTGAAATAGTTAAAATTTAGGGCAGAGTAAACTATTTCTGTTGGATTTTTCTCTGCAGTAAAAAACATTTTCTTAATTTCGTCCATCATTTTGTCTAGCACATATAATATTTTAACTTGGAGCAAAAATGTAATGCCATAAATACATATCAATTTCAGATAAGACTCCAAGTTAATATCTCGAACATAAAATTGCATTCTAGTGCTTTATATAAAATCAAAATTTAAAAAATCTTGATTAAAAGTAAGAAAAAATTTTTTTCCAAGAAACTAGATTCTTCAAAAACAAAAAGAACGTATTTTTATCAAAAACCTAAACCTTCAACCAAAAATTTTAATGCAAAAAGAAATGCATTTTTGTTAGGGTAGTTCAAGTTTCAACAAGGTATTTGAATTTAAGAGAAAAAAACATGAGTGTTCAACCAAATATTTAGTGAAATTTTCAGGCAAAAAGACGAATTATCTACAAGATAGTTGAATTTTCAAATCGAAAATATTCTTCCACATAAAAAAGTTAATTTCATAATTTTATGAAAAATATTTATACTTTTAAACAGTTTAATTTTTTATCAAATTTTTTAATTGTCTTTGAAAGTAGTAGCATTTTCAATATTAAAAAAGAACGATTTTTTCAATTTTTAGTCAGAAACTTAATTTGCAATTAGAAAAGTTATTTTAAAGCAAATAGTTGAATATCCTACAAAAGCGCTGATTTTGTAAAAAGCTGAATTTTATACAATAAAAAATAGCATTTCTTTCGAAAAAGGTGATTTTTTAAACAAAAAACACGAATTTTCAGCCCAATAATGAATTTTAATTTCATAAAATTTTTTCCGTTTTAATAATGACCTCTGTAAGGAACTGCAGAGTTTTATTAAAAGAAAAAAAAAGTTCTTTGCAGTTTCTTCAAATCAAAATTAATAAAAGTATAAAATAAAAAAAATTATCCACTGCGGGTACTACTCAATTTTATCACTCCGCTACTGCTGTTAACGTATTTATGGCACTGATTGTGTGCTGAGAAAGTTTATGCGCAGTTCTAGGACGGACCAAATAAGTTAGTCTTATATTAGCGCTCTTGTGTATTTTCAATTTTTTCTTTAAGAGGAGGGATTAGGCTGCATAAATTAATTACTTAAAATCCAAGCAGTTGAATCTCAAAAAGTGATACCAAAATTCCAACGCGAATAAAAATAAAAATTACACAATTTGAATACATCACTAAAAAACTTCAAATATCAAAACTAATCCGTATTGTATTTATTTACAAAATGCCCTTCTTACCTAGCCCGTGAGCTTACTTTCCCTTTATTTGCGCTTACTTGTAATCCCTTTTCCAAATCACCCAATTCAGGCATTATAATAAATATCAAAATTATAACCTGCGCGGTGACATAACATCAACCTTCATACCTAGCGCCAATCTTCCAGTTAATAGTTCTTCTTATCCAGAAACTCATCCTACAATGTCTAACAACACTTCTCTAACTATACTAAGAAATAGCAATGAGCTCTTCAAAAATATGATCCCTTTTTTACTTTCTTTATCGTTTTTAAACACGTGCACCCACGTATTGTCCTCCCCCAACGTACTCCACTGTTCTTCTTCCTTTCTGTTTCTCCTTTCGTCGTCTTTGTGATGGAACCCGTTACTATCATCTCCCCTTCCTACTCGTTCCATTGCCATAATATCTCCCCCACTTTCGCCTCCATAAATGATAAATTTACTTCCACTCCTGCCTTTCCCATCTTTTTCTTCTACCTTCTCAGCCAGTCTTGGATTTTATTCTTCCTTTATGTTAAATCCTCTTCCATTCAAAGACCTAAGCCTGCCAATTTCCTGTTGGTGTTTAGTAGATCTCTTTTCTTCGTCCACGTTTTAAACTTGAGCTGCATTCCACTGTCTATTTTCTTTGAGTTTTCAATTTTTTTCTTTATTTTTGTGTGTGCGGCCAAGAGTTCTATCACGTTCATCAATTCTCTTTCTTCTTTCATCACTTGCAGCACTTTCACGTTCATTTTCCTTTCCCCCATCTTTTTCATCTCTTTCTCCCGTTCTTCTTCCATCAGATTCTTCTGCTGGCCATTCCACGTTCTGGCCTCTTCTCCTGTATGGAATTCTACTTCCCTCACCTTACATTTTCTCCTTGACGCTCTAAATTTTATCACCAAACTTTCCCAACTTCGAAACCAGCTTCTTTAGCGTTTCCTAAAAATGTATGCTGTCAATCTTTCTCTCGCCTTATATGAACGCTCTTTCTATTTCCGATTCCCTTTTTAGGTGCTCAATACATCTTTTTTGCCACTCTTTCAATATATCCATTGTTCTCGTCAACGCCACCTCTAGCAAATCCTCTGTCTCCCTCTCCTGCTTCTTTTCCTCATCCAGCTCACTTTTTTCGTGTGCTGGGACTTCGGACATAGGTCCTTTCACTCAGCACCACCACCCAGGCAAATTATAAAATGGAATATGTTGTGTAAGACTTAGGGATCGTTTTTTGGGAAACGTAATATATGTCAGCGTGAAGAAAAAAAAAGCAAAAAAATCTCCATTTAACGTTTATTGCATTACAATCATCTTTAGTGAGTTTGTGTAGGTGGCGGCGCTGAGTGGACGGACCTTTCGGTCATGGCTTACACTTCTTTCTCTTCTTCCGATTCTCACTCACTCAGCCCATCTTGATCCTTCAAACTTTTTCACCTCACTCAACGCTAAAAAAACGCTTCCGCCTTCAGCGACTTTACTGTCTGACCCGAAACTCTCTTCTGTTTTTTTGTACAATCTTCTGCATCAATGATAGCCTTGCAGGTGGTCATCCATCATTTTTTAAATCTGAGAATGAATATAAATTGAAATTTTCTTGTATTTTCCGTAAACACCGTAACAGGTGTTTCTGAAGGTGTAGATAGTATATTATATGTTGTTTCTTTTACCTACGAAAGTTTCGATTTGTAAAAACTTTTTTAAACACAGACATGCACCTCAAGTGTTCTCATATTGACATTTTATAAAAATCCATGAAAATAGTTAGAAATTTCGCAGACTTCCACAATAAGATCATTTTTATTATGTAAAAGAAAGTATTTCCTCTCATATTCCGATAAAAGCAGCTGCGATAATTTGCGATATTTTATGAAACATCATTTTAAATCTTGCGGACTGAAGCTGGCCGGTACGCTAGCCAGCCTTACTCACTGCAGCGAGTGCGATGACGGACATCTTTCATCAGTTGCTTGTGTCCTTTGACCTGCTTATTTCAAGCTTGAGATTGATTCCACCAAAAAAACAATTGTCATTAGAAGCTATCAAATTGTTGCCTCCTGTTTTTTTACCGGTACTGAGGTACACTCAGACACCGCTAGTGCCAGCTTCTATTCGGCAGACGAATACTTGTCTGCCAGCGAATAGTTAATGTTTTTCTTTAATGAAACTTGTATACTTGTATGTATACTTTGTTTTTGTCTACAATTCAGAAGAAATAAAATCTATTTGAAGTTAAAATCTCGTATTCTCTTTGAAAATATGTCTCTTCTTCTTTCAAAAACATTATTTTTCAGACAGGAACAATGTATTTACTAGTAAGCTGTGTACTCTTTTTCTCATTTCAGAATTAGACTCAGTAAACGTCCAACATTTTTATGTTTTCGATATGAATCAGAAAAAAAGTCTGATTCGTCACTAGTGTCCTCAAAAACTGAATTATACGAAATTTGATTGAA
This sequence comes from Belonocnema kinseyi, assembly GCF_010883055.1. Classification (NCBI taxonomy): domain Eukaryota; kingdom Metazoa; phylum Arthropoda; class Insecta; order Hymenoptera; family Cynipidae; genus Belonocnema; species Belonocnema kinseyi. The sequence continues at coordinate 34,305,015 of NC_046662.1, read as the reverse complement.
ATCAAAATGTTTCAAATAGTTCACGTCCACCATTTTGAATCTGTCATTTTTAATTTTTGAAAAAAATGTCATATTCGTAATCATCGACCTCAAAAACTAAAGCATACAAAATATTGTTAAAATGAAATTGTTTTGAGTAATAGACGTCCGACATTTTTAATCCGCTATTTTGAATTTTGGAAAAAATGTCATATTCGTAATCAGCAACCTCAAAAACTAGAGCATACAAAATTTTGTTGAAATGGAGTTGTTTTAAGTAGTAGACGTCCGTCATTTTGGATGGTCCATTTTGAATTTTGAAAAAAATAAATTACATATTCGTGATCAGCGACCTCAAAAACATAATATTGCGAAATTTTGTGTAATTGCTATCATTTTTTTACTTTTGGCCAGCTTTTTCGGGAAAGGGGCCACTGTGCAGTGCTGCGAAACCCTATAAAAGTAGAAACTCTAAAGAAAAATGTTGTGGAAAGTTTAGTTAAAAAATAGAAATAATACAAGTATTCTTTACAAAAAAGAAACAAAATATTTCATACCTTATACATAATATGAAAACATTTATGAATGAAATCAATATTGTGCGAAGAAATTGTCCTACAGACATGTCTGAATGCGTGCATAGTGGCTTGCATAATAATGAGCACCTCTTAGCATCGCAAAATGTAACCATATTCGTATCATCGGCAATTTGCATAATTATAGTGCTTTGAAATACGTAAAGCCCTTTAGAGACCATTTTCTCTCTTCACATTTTATTTTTGATGAGAAATGAATGTGACACATCGATATAATAGCTGAAATGTTATACTTCATAACATAATATGTAAAGACCGGGGCAGAAGAAGATAGGTTTCTCAAAATGTCCTATCACAGTTTGAACATGAAAACAATCGTATTGACAGCAAGTCACTCCTCTTTTCACTCTTATGAAGAAATGAAAAAGCAAGCTAATAAGTTATAGCAATTGAAAATTATGTTAAAGATGAAAAATACGTCTGTTATTGTCAATCAAAACTTGAGACAGGAGATTTCTAACAAAACCTGGAAACTACCAAATTTTTTTGTCAGTACAAGCTTTGAAATTGACAACCAAGAAAAAATAAGCAGCATCCCAAGCTCTAATTCATATTGTAATAATGAGCAATCAATATTGAAGGTAAGTGTGTGAGGGGTACGCAAGGTATTTAAATGTGTAAAGAATTAGGAATAAATTACATATTAAAAAATGTGCGTGCATCGGGAAGCACTGTAAAAGCGAAAGTTCGAAAAAAACGTTTAAGTGGAATTAATTTAATGAAATCAATGATCTTCGAGATTTCAGTGAATTGCATGAATTCTATGAATTCTAGGAATGCAGGAGATTCCTTGAATTCTGTGAATTCCTTGAATACCGTTAATTCCTTGAATACCGTAAATTCCTTGGATACCGTGAATTCTTTTAATAACGTGAATTCCTTGAATACTGCGAATTCTTTGAATGACGTGAATTCCTTGAATACCGTGAATGCTTTCAATAACGTGAACTCCTTGAATTGCATACATTTCTTGAATTATATGAATTCATGAAATTCAATAAATGAATTACATCCATGAATTTCTTAAATTACTTAAATTCATTACACCTCTTTAATTTCTTGAATTCATTAAATTTAACGAATTCCACAAATTCCGTAAATTCCTTGAGTTCCGTTAACTCCTTGAACTTCATGAATCCTTGAATTCCATTTCAGGAATTCGTTGAAATCATCGAATTTCTTGAATTTTATGAATTCCCTAACTTCCGTGAATTTAATAAATTCGATAAATTCCATGAATTCCTTACATTCTGTAAATTCTGCTAATTCCCTGCATTATGCGAATTCCATGAATTCCTTGAATTCTGGTAATTCCTTAAAGCCTATGATTTTCATGAATTTCATGAATTAAATGAATTCCATGTATTTCTCGAATTTAATAAATTCGAAGAATTCCTGGAATTCCATCCCTTTTGAGAAATCCAGAAATTACTTAAATACCACGAATTTTCTGAAAACATGAAATATCTCGAATTCGATGAGTTACATTAATTCCTTGAATTGTATAAATTCAAAATATTTTTAAAATGCCTTGAATTCTTTGAATTACACGAATTCCAAGATTTACTTGAATTTCATAATTTTCTTGAATTTCACGAATTCCTAATGTTCCACGAATTTCCTGAATACCTTGAATTCGATGAGTGGCACGAATTCGTTTAGTTGCATGAATTCCGCGAATACCTAGAATTTCATGAATTCCTTGAATTGCATGAATTTAAGGAATTTAATGAATACGCGCGCACTGCTGACAAAATTGCTAGATCGTGACGTAATTTGACACTTTAGAATTTTGGGACGCATCTTCTGGATTCATTCCTTGTGCAAAGACGCTATTCAAAAGCCTAAGAAGTCGCACATAAAAAAATTCAATTATTCTATAGAATTACGGCAGATTGAAAGAAAGGGTGATTATACAACTTTTTTTATTTTCATTCACATTTTCAATGTTTAAAAATATACTTAAATGTTGTTTTTTTATATTTTAATTGTCACAAAAACTGAAGATAAACAAAGAACGTTATTTTCGAAAAATTTAAGTGCATATAAAAGTGATAAAATTACATAATTGCCTTCTGTGCAGAATTTGCGTAATGTGTGGCGGGAGAAGGTTTTTAATTTCTTATTTTTTACCTGAGTTACCATTTTATTCAATTTTATTTTTTACACTTTTTCCTTGATTAATATTGTTGTTTTTAACTATTAAAAAGATGTGTGTTACGCGTAAATTATACGAAGTACCTAGAAAATTAGCACACTCATATTAATCGTAAATCACTTACACTGTAAAAATAACTTCGGGAAAATATCTGAAAATTGTCGGAAAATAATGAACCCGATAATATAGTAATTTTTCAAGAAATAATGCCGATAATGTTACCCAAAAAGTTCTGTAAATTTTAAACGTATTTGTGAATTTTTCGAAAATAACCGCGGCATAGTTTCAAGAAAATGTTTGTGAATTTGTTACATATTTCGGGAATTTACCCCAAAATAACTTCAGAAAATACATGTATATAGGAATATAGGATATATGAATAGAAGGGGGCTAGACATCTCGTTGCATAATTATATATTAAGCAACAAGTATGGTAAGTTGGTAATTGCCCACGAGTGCGGCGTTCAGCCGCACGGGAGTGCAATTGCTGAACCACACTTGTTGCTCATACTATTTTATTTTACATGCAAATGTAAAGTTACTTATTTATGTAAGAGGAAAGGCGTGATATAATGATCACTGGCGTGCGGTAATGGAAACCATGGGTAATATGGCACTTATCGAAGGCTGAACAAGTGTGAAATAAGCCACTTTACTAGCACATGTAAAATAAAATGATAAAATAATCAAAAATGTAAAGCTGTTTCCAAATTTTGACCGAAAATATACTTTGTTAGTAATAATGAGCGCAACAATAATTATTAATCCTAAAAGTGTTACGTAACCTAGAAGCTGATGGTGCTAAAATTAAGTATTAGGTTCAGCATTTGGAGATTTAAAATTGTATGTCCTATTACAATTTATTTCATGATTGATTAAGTAATTGTTAGAATTTAATAATTTGTCATCGTTCTAAGTGATATATAATTTTTATTTCTTCACTGGCTTCATCAAAATTATGAATAATATAAATATGTTAATACTCAGTTATAAGGGTAGCCGTTTTAATCGAGAAAAAAATTCACGGCCCTTTTCCGGTTTTCCAGGTTTACAAAACGAAGATTCAAACTCTTAAAGCTAAATTCATTTTTATTCTAAATTATAAAAACTGAACTGCAAATTGAAACACTTCAGGTAGAATGCTTTTACATTTTTAATTTTTTAAATTGAAGTCTTATTGAATTTTTATTTATTTACTTAATTTAAATACTCAATAAATAAATGTTTAAATTTAATCAATTAAATAATTCAAAGAGTTAAAAAAATATATAAATTCATGCTATAATTTTCAATTCTCTAAATTGAAGCATGAATCAACGAATGTATAGATTTTAAAAATTGTATCACTATAAGAATTGGAAATGTTTAAATTGAAGTCCTTAGTAATTAATAATTGTTCAATTGTTATTCACACTTCAAAATGGTTTCAAAATATATTTTAAATATTCTCTTAGAATAATTATTTAAATAAAAGGTCATTATTTGTGTCTAAAAATCTTAAGAAAATTTTTGTATTGTAAAATGATTTAATGAAACAAATCAATCCTTTCTTCGACCGTTGATATTATTGATTTCCAATCGTAGATTTCAAATTATTTATGTGTTACGGTCCAATCGTAAATAGAAAATAAACATGAGTCAAAAAAACATGTTCTTCGAAGCTCAGATATTTATTTAATAGACAAAACTCCTTTTAAACTTCCTGACGTTTCGGTGCACATGCGTACCTTTTTCAAAGGTTCTTAAGCTGAATTGATGATGGTTTAAAATAGTCAAACAGATCAAATTTCAGTCAAAAAAACATAACAATTAAGTCAATTATTAAAAAAAATTAATTAAAATTTAGCCATTTTAGAAGTCTCAAAAATACTGAGACTTTAATCGAGTAGACTACATTTTTTAAAATATAGTACGAGAAAACAAATTAGCTTAGGTTAGGACGGACGAACAGAAATTGACATTGAAATTTTTGTCAAAATCTCTCAAAATCCTTAAACAGCTTCAAAATTTTACTGTAAAATTTTTAAAAATCTGCATTTTATTTCAAGTTTGTAAACATGTTTTTAAGTTTCTAATTATTTTCAACATTCTTTCAGAAATTCGAAATATATTATCAAATGATTTTGTTTTTTTGGAACACTCTTATTAAATTCTCGAAAGTTAAAAAAATCACTTAAAATGTCCCAAATTATTTTTGGACAAATACGAAGTAAAATTTGCGTTACATTTCAGTGTATCTTGTTTCAAAATGTATTGTATAATTTATTTGCATTTTATGTTAATGTTTATATATGTTTTCTAGCTTACTAATTACTTAAATCTTATCAGCTAAGCACATTTCTGTGTTTCTCGTTTAAATCTCCCGCCAACCTCGTGAAAAAGAAATCGTAGACCCCCCTCCCTCATCGGAAAACTACTAATAGCTCAAGAAAAGATTTCTTTTCTATTTTCTATTATTTTTAAATTCATACTAATAAAATTACCACCAAAATAGAAATATTTGAAAAATATACTATAATTTTTCACGAATATTGACATATTGACACTTTAACTGGTAAAATGGCTAAAAATGTAGAAAAATTCTTAAACTGTTATAGGGTTTCTTCATTACAATTTATTGCAAATGTACCCACAATTTTTTACAGTTTGTTTTTTCAGGTTGCATTTTCGGGTTCGCAGTTTTAGGTAATTCATTTTTTTTCTTGTCTTATATAGATTGATCGCGGATAACAAATTAAAAAGTTTTTATCATTCTTTTGTGCGATGAAAATTGGAATTTTTTACTCTAAGACAAAATTCAAAAAGTTGTAGTGATAATCTTCTATAAATTCCACGAAGTTGATAATTTTAATAGTACATGTAAGATATTATAATAAAAAATGCATAATTTTTTTATTGAATATAGTTTTAAGGATCAATAGGACTATAAGCTGCGAAAAAGAAATTCAAGATAACAATAGGAATAGTATTCCTATGTTATAACATTTGGAAGAAAATTTTCCTTAATTTTTCCACAAGTCAGGTAAATCAGTCAAATTATTTTAATCGTTACATTAAACTTTCATTAATGTGTACACCTTTGCAAATTTGAAAATAATTATGACATTGGTGTCTATAATGAACAAATGTGCAAAATTCTAGCTTAACTTGTAATTAAACTTGAAGCTTATACTTGTTTAAAATTTTCAAAGAAATACAAAAATTGAATTGTAGTTGAACAAAAACTGTTAAGAACATCAATAAAATGCTATTGCATCTTGTCTGATAGTATCACTTCTTATGCGAAATTAACCCATAATGTGTTCACATTAATTAATACAAATATTGGAAGCAACTAAATTGTTTCAGAGAGTTTTCATTGATTAAGAGAGCGAATTTAATCGTAGATCCAAATTGTATTGCAAGATAATGGCCTGAACCAGAATCGAATCTCTAGCTTTTTGCCTTTCGCTTTGATTTACTGCAGACACAAAAATTATGAATATTTACGAATGTTTTAAAAATTTACGCATAAGCAATCAAACAACAACTTGTCTTGGAACAAAATCACCTTCATCTGCTCCATTTTGTTCTATACTACGTCAATATATTTTTTACACAAAAAGAATAATTCGTCTTGAAGAATAGATGAAGTCAAACCTTTAAGGATAATTTTACATGCTAAAGGATTCCTGCTAAAATACATGAAAATAGCCTTAAGGGTGTTGGTTTAAACCGACTTTGAATTTTTTTTAATAGGTATGGCACTGATTCCATATATATTTTTCCGAAGGATTTGTGAAAAAAAGAAAGAGAACTAGTCGAATATCCGGGGTTTTGCGAGATCCTCGGCTCAATAAAATGTTGAAAAATCAAAAAATTTGTTGAGAAAATGATTATTTTCCCGAAAAATATTAATTTTGCGAAAGATAGAAACCAGCGGGTAGCAGACGGCAGCATTTGAAACATTAGATCGTTAGCTAATTTATTTCTTTACTCACAATTCTGACATAATAGAAGAATTCTAGAGATTCACGTCTCTACCAAAGGGCCAGGTCTTGAAGATGGTGTCCCAAATTTTGCGAAATACTTTGCGAAATGGAGCAAAAAGCAGAGAAAACTGACATGCCCTATCGTTGTTTTTGTAACTGAATTTGTCATCAACCACCAGGCTAGCTGTTACCTTCACTTTATACGCGGAATCGGGGCGTACTTCGTTATCGTCCGTGGGTCAGGACTACAATTCTCAAAGGCGAAAACCTCTTCTGGGACGTTGACTTTTTGATAAGACTATCATCAATCGATATTACTTTAAAAATAATAAGACGCGTGTCCCGGATTCTTTGGTCCCTTGTAAGAACTACGAGCGTTTGTAAATCACATTAGCCTAGGGTGCAGAACCTATACCGGTTCACGCGCATAGACTACCATCAAGCTCCGTTGGTCCAGTAGAAAAGAGTCTGAATGGTAACCACGCTGCCGTGGGTTCAAATATTTTTCTCAACTTTTTATTTTCCGCATTTTAAACATGTCAAGTAATAATTTTTAATGCTTCCCCGGCGAATAAATTATTTGTTCGAAAAATACTACTCGGAAATATATATCATGCAGACACTTTTCAAATAATTTATTTGTATAATCTTAATTTTTTTTACATTTTTGCCGATTATAATCGTCATGGATTATCACATAGCTGGGTGATGCAGTATTCACTGAAGCGACGGAAGAAATAAGAAATAATCAAATTTATGCGTTTGCAGATGTTATTTGCCAAAAAAGTCCATTTCAATATTTTGTAGGAAATTGAAATCACATTTTTGTTTTTATTTCCCAATTAAAGACTGCCTAATCTTTGGCTGATTCTCATTTCTTCTGTAGCTGTAGTGGACACTGCATCACCTAGCCACGTGATAATCCATGACGATTATCACCCGCAAAAATTTTTAAAAAATTACGATTAAACAAATAAATTATTAGAAAAGTGTCTGCATGATATTTATTTCCCAGTAGTATTTTTCAAACGAATAATTTATTCGCCAGGAAATCACTAAAAATTATTACTTGGCGTGTTTGCAATTCAAAAAAACAGTTGGGAACAACAATCGAACCCACGGCAGAGTGGTCAACAGTCAGACTCTGTTCTACTGGACCAGCGGATCTTGTTGAGAGTTAACGCGCGCGAACTGGTAGAGTTTCTTCACCCTTGGCTAAAGTGATTTACAAACGCCCATAGTTCTTACAAGGGATCAAAAAATCCGGGATACCTGTCTTATTATTTTTGAAGTAATATCGATTGATGATAGTCTCATCAAAAAGTCAATGTCCCATAAGAGGTTTTCCCCTTTGAGAATTGTAGCCTTGACCCACGGTCGATAACGAAGGGCGCCCCGATTCCGCATATAGAGTAAAGGTAACAGCTAGCCTGGTGGTGGATCACAAATACAGTTGCAAAAACACAGACAGGGCATGTCAGTTTTCTCCGTTTTTTGATCCATTTCGCAACGTATTTCGCAAAATTTTGGGACACCATCTTCAAGACCTGGCCCTTTGAAAGAACCGTGAATCTCTAGAATTCTTCTATCATGTCAGAATTCTAAGTAAAAAAAAAATTATCTAACGATTATAACCTTTTAAATGTTGACATCTGCTATTCGCTGGTTTCTATCTTTCGTAAAATGAATATTCGTAGGAAAAATAATCATTTCTTCTACAAATTTTTAGATATTTCAACATTTTATTGATCCGCGGATCTCGCAAAACCTCGGATATACGAAAGAAAAGTTTTCTTTCTTTTGTTCACAAATCCTTCGGAAAAAAAAAATATGGAATCAGTCCCGTACCTATTTAAAAGAAATTAAAGTCGTATTGAACCCACACACTTAAGAAACAATCTTTTGATACAAAAGAACATATCTCTGAGCGTATAAAAGTTTCATTCAACTAGTCGAGTTTTTGTAAAAGATTTCATGATTTTTCTCACAAAATACGACGCAAGAAATTTTTCCAAGTTATAAAAGAGAAATTTAATTTTTTTATTTTTGCAAATCTTCATTGAAACTTATGAGATTATCGCAGTCTGATAATATTGGACTTATGTGTAATTAAATGAGGATTGGTGTTGTTCCTCTTCTTGAGCGATTTTTTAAATCAGTCATTTAATAATGTATACACTAATACTAACAACTAAACTTATTTATCTTTTAGAATTTTCTCCGTTTCCATTTTTCCGAATGATTTATTTGTGATCATAAATCAATATATAAAATTGAAGAACTATTAAATGGACTATATGTAGATGGTGCTTATAAAGCTATAACCACACATTCATCAATACTTCTATAATATTTTACTGTTTCAGAATTCAGAATCTCTTAACTCATCCAATCTAATTGATGGAATTGATGGTCAAAAATCTCCAATTTTGCACACATTTCTAATAACAAACCAACTATTAAAAAATCATTGGCTGCTTAGTTGGACCATGAGAATCATGTAAAATAACTTGATGCAAAATATGAAAGCCAAAAAACGTGTGGAATGTAAAAATTATAAAGTATTGAGGCCTGAAAAGCGAAGGTCCTTCCAGAGCACCTTCAATTGATTGAAGAGTTACGAAACCTACACGGGAAAACAGTTCAGCTGAAGCAACGAAATATATATTAAACAGGCCAACAAAAATTGATTTTTCTGAGTCTTGGATGCCAATATGATATCCTCATGTATTTTTTCCCGCTGGAACCGAATATGCAACCTGTTTAACTCCTGCATGTCAGGATTTGGCATAACCTCAAAAACACCCAATAAACCACTAAAACCGCAAAAAATATTTACCCGTTTCCATTTTCACGCTCCTTCTCTTGATCTGGTAACCCTATAACCTTATGGCTTCATAATCTTCTTACCTCGTTATAATGTAACCCCGTAACCTCAAAATCCCGTAACTTAAATCAGAAGAAAAATCTTGTTTGGGAAAACAGACAAATTTCGTGAGTTCTTCTTGTGCAACATAGTCAAGGGTCAGTAGCTCTAGATCCCCGAAATCTTATAACACCACCAGTAACAACCTTAGTAAAACCATGATCACGATCTTATTTATTCTTTTGAACTCTTTTGTCTTCGAACGATGTGTGCAATGGATTTCGTTTCCGCTTCTTGCCACTCCCTTTTAAGGTTGTACTGCAGTGAGAGACAAGGGATCAGAGTTTAATAAAAATTAATATACATCTAGTTTATGGTGCCTTATGGCACCTTATTAAATTAAAAAAAATTCATGTCGCTGGGTGTCGACTAATGAGTTTTCAAATTTAAGTAGAAATACATGGTCTCTTATTACAGCACGTGGATTTTTACTCCTTTCCCTCCAAAAAAATTAGGTATTGTGCCTCCAATGTAAAAAATATGTAGAAGATCGGAATGACGAACCGATGAATCCGGAGGAGTTGTCTGAACTGGGCCGAATATTGTTGCAAACCAGCGATTTTGACGCTGAACAGGAACGTTCTGGCAATGCGCGGAACGCCCGGGAGAATTCGGAACGGAATTTTCACTGGGGATTTAGTAATATTGATACTAAGTAAGACTCAGGCGAGAGTAACTGCGTAAGACTCCGTACTCGCTCCTATTATAACTAGGTCTTTTACCCCACTAATAAATGCGTTTGATTTGAAATCCTCTGCATTATTTATTTGCATAATTAGAACGAAGTTAGTCGGCAGAAATCAGTTTAAATAAACATAACCAAGTAGCACTTAAGAAAAACATAATTGTTAGGTGCGTTCATTACAGGAACTTTGATATTCGTAAGATTTAGTAACACGGATACGTTAAGTTAGCCATTATGCTTGAGTAAGGTTTGTTAGCGGATAAGAGACACCACACTTGTCAGACTGGTAATCAATATAATTAATTTTATGCGATTCCTCGAAGTAATTATTCGGGTACTTCGGTATCATACCTTAAATACAGTTAAAACTTTTATGTCGTTTTTTGTTTCTTATTGACACACCGGTAAATGATGGTGTGTGGAACCCGAGGTTGGCAATTAACCAGTTTCAACATGTAAATTGTTGTTACCTATCGAAAGACTGAGAAGTGAAGGTGCCTGTCCGTTTATCGACCCGGTGTCTAGAGTCTTGTGAAGGGGGAATTGTGACGGGGTATTGTAGAACCTGCACAAAACATATTAAAAACAATATTAAAAATAAATACTTAGCTGTCGAGAATCGCTAGGGAAACTGGCCCAGAGTAGCGAATCAAATAATCCTTATAACCTGAATGCAAACCTCGCAAATTCCGTATTTGAAAATTGATTATCTTACTTTATTTAGTTAATAAACCTTGCTACATATCCTACGGTCGTATATAAAACGGGTGGACTACCACCCACAGCAAACGACCTGTCAAATTGCAAATCATATGGAAGACGATGTCATGAATCAAGAAGAGGAGGTTTCCTAGCACATGTGCACGTGTGCATGTTAACGTCATTTTGTCACGGGCACTTGAGTGAATTATCGACCCAATCTTCCGAAATAATCATGTCACCATATAAGGGTTGAATAATATATTACTGTCAGAGAAAGGAAATTATTCAATTTTGTTTAACCTAAACCCCTTCCGTGCGTAACTCCTTACCTCCACCACTTTATCAGAACAGTGTCAGGAGCATTAACATATCTCAATGTAAATGTTAAATTTTGGTAGTTTTGATTAACCTTTATGTGAGCAACAAACTTTCACTAAGTTGATGGACAACCATGTATCCGGGTACCCACATCTGGTTTTTTTTTTATTTATTGAGTTCTGATATGACTGAAATCAACTCAAACCGATTCCATTTAATAGTAGAGATGTTTTGAATGGAAATCGGAGTAGAGGTTTCGAGCGCACAGCGGGTAGCGCACAGTCAGTTTTCACGTACGACAGTCGGCAGCTGCTCCCAATGTTTGTAGTGTTTAAGCCTTTGGTTGAAGACCGCTCTGCGAACAATCAAATCCTGCGCCACCACTCAACGAAGAAAGCAATCGAGGACCTGCTCAGAGTTCACCTCGGTCCTGTGCCTCCCGCTGAAAGAGATGATGAGCTTAGAGATAGTACTGGCAGGTTAAAAATAACAGACTCTTGTCATCTTTGTTATAGATTAACAATCAAAAGGCGCAGAAAGACTAGAAAGAGTTGCGGCAAGTATGAAAATCCTGTATGTGATGAACATTCACCAACAAAAGTATTGTGCTCCGACTGCTTAAAATAAATGTAAAGTAATTCCTTTTGAAAATGTAAATTACTAATAAATCATTTATTTTTTACCTGAAAACTATTTAAATTATTTATTCATTAACCTGCATTATATAATTATCGTATAAATTATTTACAACACCCATTTCCAAATAAATAAGTCGCTTTTCTTCTAGAAGAACCATAGACTGTAAAAAAAATGTTTTAAAGAGCTAACGATAAACATGTTTTCTGGTGGGTACCCGGGTACCCGGTTGCTTATATAAGAGGTAAAACGGCGCCCTTCTGGCAAATTCAACTTTCATTATTTTGGTGACGTTCACGATATGAAGATGTAGTTTTCTATTATTAAAACTAAAACGCATTGAAACAAGATTTTTGCTGGATAAAAATTTTAATACATTTTTAGATTTTTGAAAAAAGATGCTTAAATTTAGTTTTTGAAAAATTCAGTTTTGATTTTCTATAAAATTTTGCTAAATGAAAGCTTACAATGTGCCCTGCAAGCCTTTTATATATTAAAAGGGATCTTTTTTAGTTTTTGTGAAATAACTGAAAATGCATTGGAAAATCTTTTTATTTAATTTTTGTGTTTTTTTTAACAGGGAATAAAACTAATTTTTTAAATATTATCTCCAGAAGTACATTCATAGGGTCTCAAAAAATTTCACAAATAAAAATTAGGTTTCGTAATTTTTTGGCGCTAAGTATGGTTTTGCTGCGGTTCCTTAAAATTCAAATTGTGTAAAATACATAAACAACTACTTTCCACTGCTATTTAGATGTTATTTTGATTTATTTAAACAATGTATTATTCTTTTTCTTAGGTATTTTCACTTATAGTAGAGTTTGTAACTCGGTTTTTTCGAACTTTTAAACTTATTTTGAACGTTTCAATTAGAGTAAAGTAATATTTAAATTGAGTTGATAGCAATAATTTTTTAAAAGATTTATTTTTATTTTTATTATTACTGTCTTTTAATATTGCTCGAAAGTTGTATTTTTCCCTCGAACTAAAAATTTAAAAATAAGTTAAATAATACAGAAAACCCGCGGCATTCTAACTCTATACTAAGAGAAAATAGCTAAAAACAAGGTTTCCCAACAAAAACACGTAAAACTGTATTTTCTTACTTGTAATATTTTATTGGGATATTTAAAAACAGACCTATGGGGATGATGCATTGGGAACAATGGTCGCAATTAATAAATAAAAGTAAAAAGTTCCCATTTGCGCGATATCATTTTCAAAAAGTAGTTGGAACAAATCTTCTTGAACAATTCCATTACATACTATGCCTGAAGTGGTCAGGCATTATACATAATTCCTAGGGATTATGTATAATCCCTGAAGTATATGGTTTGCTTGTGACGTATATATTAAATAGAGAAGAGGACATGATGCATCCGTGCTTATCGCTCTGCCTAATATCAAACATATCATTCAGTAGTTCATTTACAGTTTAATTTTTTTACCGTAATAAACTAGCTTTACTACATTTGTATACTTAATTTATTGCTTTCAGGAACCAACCACTTTCCTCATACTCTTTCAGACCTTTCGAAACTATAATCCTAATTTATCTATCAAATAATTTTTTACCGGAACAATGAATACGCAGAAATTTTTTTTAGCTAAGCTCATACTTTTTTCATTGATCTGTCTTCAGCTCAATATATGATCCACCTCCCGTACTTAGTAAGCTGATATCTCAATAATTAGCGCAGTTATTGTTATTGTGTTTCTTTAATCCTATGGAAATTATCTATTCTTAGCACATACAGGGTGCACTATCTCAATATGGCCAATGAAACTATTGAACAACTTTAACAATTTTCAACCAATCATAGTCATCGATCACGTTTTCTTAATGTCCATTTAGTAAAATTTAAAGGAAATATCAATATACATCGAAGAACATCGTGAAATAGTGGCCCTTTAAATTTAAAGTAACCGCTAATTTCGGTTAACTCAGCGTGCTAATCGGCCGAACTGCGCCCAAATGTATAAGAATTCGTCATTTAACCTCAAATTCTTTCGAGCACGAGTCTGCAGCAGATCGCTAACAGGCTAAAAAGTTTTAGACCCGTGCTCGAAAAAAATGTTGGGTAAATGATAAATTGTGTCGCCTTAGGACGGCCGAAATTCACGCTAAATTAACACAACTGAGCGTTTACTTTTAATGTTATTCGCCACTATTTCGGCGTTCTATTTCGTTGCATATCGATACATTATTGAAATTGTGCTGAATTGACAGTACCTTCTGTAATAACTTGATGAAAATATGAAAGCTCGAAAAACAGTGGAGTTGATCAATTATAGAGCAGCCAGGTCCTAAATGAAAAATGTCATCAAAAGCATCCGCAATTGATGTAATAATTTTCAGACCTCAACGCAACAAATATACAGCTGAGCCAACGATATCTAGTATTATTGCTCTGGCCACAAGTTTTATTATTGATCTGAACTTTACATATGATAGGATAAAACAAGATATGATAGAATTGAATAGGATGGAACATTATAGTGTAGAATAAGATCAGATAGGATACGATGTGGTAGGGTATGATAGGATATGATAGGATAGAATACGATTTGTTAGGTGCAGATAGGATACGACAGGGCATAATAGGACAGGGCACGACTGTATAAAACTGGACAGGACTGGGCATGACTGGACAGATAGGGGCAGAACATGACAGATAGGGTTGGATAAGATTGATAGAATAGAGTAGGTCCGGGGTTCGATCTCTGACCTGGTACCTCTGGAAATTTTTCAATGTACCTTTACCGAGGTTCTGGTGGTTCTGAACCCACCTTAAGCTGTAGGTCCCCCCATCGTGTACTTAAATGCAACCCAGTCCGCCAATGATGGGGTAAAACCATGCTTTGTCCAATATGTCTGGGCAGACTGCTTTCATCAGATCACTTGATTGCATTATAAAAATGCGTCCGTGACTGATGATATATACCGGGACAGCCCCGTGCAAAAATGATCAAATAAAAATCCATCTCTAACTAAAAAATGCCTTCGACATGTTAGGCAGTATAAGCCTGAGACTACATTTCAACACTGAAATGTTTTTTGTATAATAAATAATAATATAATATTATAATATAAAATAATAATATATAATAATAGATGGTAGTAAAGTAATGTAGATGGTAGATGGTAGATGGTAGATGGTAATAAAGATGGTAGCTCTAAGAAAGCATCCAGAGGTGACTGTTGTCACCTCCAACGCTCGTGGTCGCTCGTAATTGTATACCTACAACAGCATTGCAAGAGGCTTCAACCATCGTATTAAAATATTTGAATTAACTTATAACAATCTAATCATATCAGTCACTTCACTTAGTCCATGGCTATGGTATATAACCGGGTTTACCCAAGTAAAAGTTTAATAAAACACATAAATAATAATAATAATAATAATGATAAAAGCCTCGGTGGCTCAGATGGTTAGACACTCGGACTTCACCTCAGAGGCCCGGGGTTCGATCCCTGAGCCGGTGCCACTAGAAATTTTTTAATGTATCTTTACGGAGGTTCTGGTGGTTCGGAACCCACCTTAAGCTGTAAGTCGCCCCATCGTGTACGTGACTGCCCCCAGTCCGTCAATGATGGGGTAAAAACCAGGCTTTGTCCAATATATCTGGGCAGACTGCTCAAATCAGATCACTTGATTGCATTATAAAAATGAGTCCGTGACTGACGATATATACCGGGACTATTGTTTATTCTATGTAATGCGAAAGAGTAGAATATAAGTAGTAGTTAAGTTAGACTAAGGATGGAATTGTAAATGTATGTACAGGGAGCGGAGGCCCTCAAACACGTAAAAGGGAGAGATTAAATACATACATACAACACTACCCGAAAAATCTCTAGCAAGATTTTTCCAGGTGCGAAATCCAAATACGTCCAGCGAATTTATTTTTCCAGTTGTTCCTGCTAGAATTTTAGAGACCATTATATTTTTATATAAAGGAGTTCCCTTATCCCTAGCGTTTTATCAATATCCACTTAAAGAATTCAGGAATAATGTATTATCTAGTCCAACATTAGGGAAAAAACTTCTTCCAATCATGTCTTGAAATTATCAAGATACGTGTAATAAAATACCTGTTAATAAAAAATAGATGTGGAATAATAATAATTGTAATTTATTATACATGAGGTTTCTGCTACTTTTGCACTCTAATAACCTGATGTCATTATAACAGATTTTGATGCCACAACATATAAATTATTTGAAAGGAATAAATTTTGTTTAACAATCGGTCCAAAATCATCCTTTTTCTCTTTTAAAACTATAAATAGAGGACCTATACTCTGTTCCCCGAGAGAAGATCCTCTGGAACGACCAATTTTAGTTTTCTTCGTGCAGCCAATTGTTTAATTTGTCTAGAAGGCGGGATTTGTTGAGATGTTCGAGCCAATCTGAGTGAACCACTTCAAATTCATTAGAAACTATTTTCTTTGATTGATTTACGACACTGGATTTATGTTTTCTACTACTTGTCTGTTGGCTTACAAAACACAGTGTGGATAAGGTTACCCCAGCAGGGGTCTTTGGTCCACAGTAGATCAAAGTAATGAAATGTGCAGAATTTAAACTTTGCAATTAGCAATTTGAAAATAGCATAACCCGCATCTACGAATTTTTCCGATTCCAATGATACATTGCTTGCCTACGAAAGTTGAAAATTTGAAGAAGTTTCATTGAAGAAACATTAGCTCAATATGCAATTTGATTTATGTTCATTTCCAAATTTTTTAACTGTATGGACAAAGAACATATCGTTAAAATCGGAATAAGTTGCACGTTCTGATTCTTTTACTTTAAGGTGGGTGATTGCAGAATTAGAAATTAAAAAATTTTTAATTTATGTCCAATACCGAACAAAGGACCCTTTATGAATGGCATGACGGCCACTATCATATAACGACGCACCGACTTCTCAACTACTGCCGACGGTTACGGGCCCGACCAGGGAGGGGGGGGGGGCGGTTCTGCCACCCCGCTATGATGACCTTTTCATTGTCATGAGATTTAAAGCTGTTGCAACAACTAAATTCATGAAGACATGACTCAAATTAGAAAAGTAAGACACTTTTCAAAAATTTGCAGATTTTCAATAAACAGGAAATATAATTTTTTTCATAGATCCAAAAATTTCCTTCAAAATTTTCACTAGATAATAAATATATTTGAAAACTATTGTAGCCAAGTTTTTCGATTAGCTCACAATTTTAGAAATTAGAGTTTTTTCAAAATTGTCAAATTTCTTTTCAAATTTTAGAAATTTTTGTGAAAGTTTTTTATAGGTGGGTTGAAGACTTACAAATTATCAAAATAAAAATGTTGATCTTCATGAAAATTAGAAATTAGAAAAAAAATTTTAAAAGTTTGAACTTTTTCAAAATTTGTATAAAAATTTTTTGATCAGGCACATTTTTCTAATATTTAAGATTTGAGGAAATCTTGTTTTTGGTTTTTGTGAGGATTTGTAATTCTCTAATTTCTAGTGAGTGGAAGCTTCTAATGTGTCCCCTAAGGGTTTACATTTTTCTTACACCTTCTCTATTCCTTTACACACCCTCCACACACTTACTTGGTGGTGGAAG
>NC_046662.1:34261198-34287336 GCF_010883055.1 Belonocnema kinseyi | reverse complement strand
ACCGAGACTCTTCCAGAGTGCGAGGCGGGAATCGAACCCGCAAGCCGAAGGAGTGGGTCCAAAGCCTACGCTTTAGCCCCCACGACCATCGTCCCACTTCCTCTAATTTCTAGTGTTAAACACCAAAATTAAATATTTTAACAGCAAAATAAAAAAATAAAAAATAATAGTGCATATATATTTTGCTTATTCTACTTTTAACTGTAATAACAACTGCAATGGAATATAATAATTTGAATCTTATTGTTAATCGTACTTCATTCTTCTTCGTGTTTTAACTACTACAATACCTGCCTCATTGGTTAAGTGATATGTACAGTCCAAGTAAGGAAATTAAGAAAAAATTAATATTATTATCAGTGATTTGAAAAATAGCATAATCAACATTTACTCAAGGAAAGTAATAAATATTAAATGAAGACAAAGGGGCCAATGAGAAGAGAACTTGATAAACTACATGTAAAAAAACGGGTAAGGACACTCCTCCATCAAAAAACGCCAACCTATATGCGCGCCCAGATGATCTTCTCTCGGGGAACAGACTATAGAAGTATTCCTTCAACATTAACAGTATAAACTATCATGTAACTATGTGTCATATCTGAGACTGATTAAACTACACATTTAACTATCTTACTTCCCTCTTCTAAAAATGTACGTTATGAATGAATTTCAATCTGACATCCATTTTTATCGGCATTATATGTATATTTAGGTCCAATTTTTATAATGTGCCATATTGAGTCAGCTGCAAAATTTGTCAGCACAAATTCAAAAACTTTCCCTAATTTTTCATTACACAGCTTTTCTTTTATGATTAAAGCTAAACTCTGCTCTGTCTGTTAAACATGCGGCAAAATATTCCTCATCCCATTACCATATACTGTCTTCAACTGGATGTTTTCCAAAATTTGTAAATAATTCCTGGAAGAAATTACAATTTTTTCTAGGCCTTCAGCGAGTTCAATTTCTACTTTATTAACAGGTGTTTATGGAACCTTAATTGCTTGAAAGGTTGCGAACAGAAATTTAATCGGAACGCATCTGAAAATATTAAATTTAAAATGCGTTGAATTCAAGGTATATTTCTCAAAAAGAAAGCAGAAAGCAGAGGACCCACATTAAAAAGAAGCGACCAAGAGTAAAAAACAGACTCGCTGACTTGCAAGGAGCATGTATAATAATGCATTTCTGCATTTGTAACGTTCAAATTTAAACTTTTTACTTTTTCGCGTTGTAGCAATTTCGAATCCCAGAATATTTTATTTTTTACCTAATTTATATAACTTATAACGGAAAATGTGAAAAGTCAAACAATAAGCCTGTATTCTGAAAATGAGGTAAATTTTAACGTTAAAATTTGAGTTGTTAAACTGAAGGCTTAAAATCTTGAAAATCTTACAATTAGTGTTTTGTAGATTGTATCCTATTATTAAATTCACCCCCGTTAACCAATGACTGAAATGCATTAGGAAAAAATCGTTAGGATCCAAGAATGAAAATAGGATATGCAGCGATTTTCTAATATATTATTGAGATTATCCTTATAACTTGTGATTTAAATAAGATTTTTTTTTAAAATAAATACTGTAGGAAAACATCGAAAAGATCCAGGTGTCGAAATTATAATTACAGCAACTTTTCTATACTTCTATAGATATAGGGACGGCTGAAAAATCTAAAAAAATGGAATTCTTGATTCAGTAAAACTCTCTTTGTCCCGAATAACAGAATTCCATGAATAAAATAGTTTCTGAATTAATATTATTTAGTTATTAAAAATACGATCAAATAAATAAATTTGCTGCTTACGTACTGTAAACATTGAGGGCCACTTACAGTCTCGTTTAAAAAGAGAGCATTCTCTTGTATAATTTGTGCAGATACTCTTTCGATCACTTTATAAAACTGTTTGAAGACAGCAGTATCCAGAAATCCATTGTTGTTTTCATCAAAACACCGCACGTCAATAACACAGGCCGATAAATTTTAAAGCCAGAGACCAGACCTAAGATTTCCGAAGGATTTTGATGCGCTGAATCCGAATCCGAGCTCAAAATTACTCCTGTACGTCAGGTTTTCAAACCTACTTGAATTTATTAGGATATTTTTCTTTTTCTTCAAAATATTCTAATTTGAAATTTTTTATTTTAGCGTTTTAATCGATTAACGCTGAGGTATTCAGATTTATACAACGCATTCTCTATTGCTGACGGTACGATATTTTTTCTTCAAAATATTATCTCAGGGGTTTTTGAGGGTGCCCTTTCTATTGCCTGTGTCAGTTTTTTGTTATAACCCCTAGAAGATCCAATATGGCGAGCACAATTTAGGGCTTTAAAAACGAACAAAGGGTCCCGCACAAAATAGAACAAAAAAGCGTGCAGTCGTTTGGAACCAAACTTTGCATATTGATAAAACAAAAGTAGACGGACTGCATCTTTGAAAAGAAATGATAATGACCCTACTAGTCATAAACAAAAGTATCTTCGACGATCGTTTGAAATGAAGCGCGAACGTTTTCATAAGAAAACAAGCAATTAGTTTCACCTTCATTAGACATACAATCGTAAGTCTTGCCTTGACTGGCTGGACGATTCAAAGTCTTGCCTTGACTCACTGGGCGATTCAAAGTATTGCCTTGACTGGCTGGGCGATAAAAAGTCTTGCCTTTATTGGCTGGGCAATTTAAAGACTTTCCTTGATTAGCTGGGCTATCTGAAGTCTTTCCTGGATAGGCTGGGAAATCTAAAGTCTTGCCTTAACTGGCTGGAAAATATTAAGTACTTCCTTGCGTACATGGACAATCCCAAGTCTTGCCTTAACTGAATGGGCAATCGTAAGTCTTTCCTTGATTAGCTGGGAAATCTAAAGTCTTGTTTCAATTTACTGGAAAATATCAAGTACTTCCTTGCTAACTGGACAATCCCAAGTCTTGCCTTGACTGGCTGGGCAATCGTAAGTCTTGTCTTGCCTGTCTGGACGATTCAAAGTCTCGTCTTGACTATCTGAACGATAAAAAGTCTTGCCTTTATTGGCTGGACAATCTAAAGTCTTACCTTAATTGGATGGAAAATATTAAGTACTTTCTTGCTTAGCTGGACAATCCCAAGTCCAGCCTTAAGTGGCTGGAAAATATTGAGTTTTGCCTTAGTAAGCTGGAAAATCCTAAGTAAATTTACACTAATAAATGAATCATAATAGTATTTTTTTTTAAAGCTTCAACTGTTTGCAACATTCGCTCTTCTAGGAGTTATAACAAAAAATTGAGCCAATCGAAAAGGAACCCCCTAACACCCTTCAAATAACATTTTCAAGGGACAATAGCATACCATCACGGCGTTACTGGGTTAGTGCGCTAAATTGAAAAATTTCATTTCAAGGTTAGCTCACTTGTAGTGTGTAATTCAATTACTTCACGAAATGTAAACGACTAAATTCGCTGCTCCCAGGGTTAGGTGGGTTAGTTTTCTTATGATTTGGTAAGGGTGATTTCTGGGCTTTGGTGGCTTAGCAGGTAGGTGGGTTAACCCACTCGTGGCATGGAATTTCATTATTCCAAGAAAAACATGCGACTTAACTTATTTCTCCCAGGGTTAGCATGCTTGTGGCTTGTTAGGGGTGGTTTCTACTCCTAGGAAACGGCTTTCGTAGAAATGAAAAGACACGGGTTACATATTTTTTATTGTTTTATCAATGTGCAAAGTTTGGTTCCAAACGACTGTACGCTTTTTTGTTGGTATTATGTGCGGGACCCTTTGTTCGTTTTTAAAGCCCTAAATTGTGGCCGCCATATTGGATCTTCTAGGGGTTATAACAAAAAACTGCCACAGGCAATAGAAAGGGCACCCTCAAAAACCCCTGAGATAATATTTTGAAGAAAAAATATCGTACCGTCAGCAATAGAGAAGGCGTTGTATAAATCTGAATACCTCAGCGTTAATGGATTAAAACGCTAAAATAAAAAATTTCAAATTACAACATTTTGGTAAAAATTAAAGATATCCTAATAAATCCAAGTAGGCTTGAAAGGGGAAGATTAGTACTATCAAATTTCATATTAGCTTTGTGCTAGACATTTTTCTTGTATAGTCACATAACCACAAAAACGGCTAAACATCGGGTTTTTTGCACTTTTAGGTTAGGATATGTTGAAAACCTTACATACAAGAGCAATTTTGAGTTCGCATTCGGATTCAGCACATCAAAATCCTTCGGAAATGTTTGGTCTGCTTTCTGGTTTTTGATTTTTGTCAAATTTTGTCGGCCTGTGTAATTCTAGTGGGGAAGCAAGAACTTCTCCGTGATCGCATATAATGCTTACCATGCAGTTTTATAACCAGGCGTATGAAGGAGTCCTTGAACAAAAAATCACTTACTAATATTGCTAATATTGCTATAATAAATTCGAGATACTACTTCGCAATATATATTCACGTTTCAGATGACGCTGTTGTCAATGTCAAAGATAGGCTAATTCGATCGAACGAAACAATTTGATCAGCGAATCAGTCCCATCGGTTTCAGTTGGCTTCAAGCATCGGATCCACTGCGGTTCGACCTAAGCTTGCCATCGTGCTTATTCACGTGTGCATTCCGTTTTGACAGCGCCTCACCGCAACGCTCCTGTTTCGTTACGTTTGAGTGAGCACCGCACACACCTTTCTGCTCCTGTAACTTATACTAGCGGCGTAAATTCTAATAATTTCTTAATCTCGAAGACCTGAATCCAGGGTTTACCGTATTTTTATTGTCTTCATTTTATAATTAAAAAAAGGGAAACCTTCTACCAAAAGAATATGAAAAGAAAATTCTGACATATAATTTAGGCCAAAATTTTTGTCGTTAAAAATCCCATTTCACCTTCTGTCGTTTTTCAAAACTGTAACTTGTTTATTTTTCATGTTATCTTTTACGTTTAAAAAAGGAACTACACATTCTATCAAAAATAGTTAAGAAAAAATTTGAAGATAGGACTAAAGCGAACAATTTTTTAAGTAACGTTTTGTTAAATAAAATTTTATTGTATCTTATTTCGTTTTTCCAAACACTTAATTTTTTTGAGGTAGTTGTTTACGATTAAACTGAAAATGACACATCCTACTAAAAAATAATTCTAAACAAATAATATCAGCAGCAAAGTTATTGAAAAAAATTGTTTCTCTTTTTGAGATAAACAACTTTACTATCAATATTTTTTCATATCTCGTATAGTTTTGCTAAAAAATAGGGATAAACTTCTGAAAAGCGGATATGCGCGACTCCCTTCAAACTGCGTATACCTAGGTATTTTGATGCGTTCATTACGAATATGATAGTGACAATTGGTACAAATTTTATTTTCATTGTGAAATCATCAAAAAACTATAAAAATTATGGTTTTTTTTAGTTTATTTCAGCTAATATGCAAAAAATTTTTTAATGTTTCCAATAAAAGTTATATATCTCATCTAAATTCACATTTTTTATTCCAAGCATTTTTTATAGGAATGATTGTTTCCGAGGAACTCAGAAAAATGAAAGTGACAGAAGTCTACAACCCCATAAGGCGTTGGAAAAGGGGTAGGAGTGTGATCTTGTATTATTTCTGTGACCAGACTCAGGGGTGGCTTCCCGCCCCCCACGGGGCATTGGAAAAGGCAAAGGGACGTGATCTCATATAATTTATACGACCAGACACAGGGGTACATCCCCCCTACGAGGCGTTGAAAAAAGGACAGGGGTGTGATCTAACATTATTTCTATGACCAGTCACAGGGGTACCTTCCCACTCCACTGATTTTCTGGGAAACTATAATTCCTATAAAAAATGCTTGAAATAAAAAATATGTATTTCGATGAGATCTACAACTTTTATTTCAAACATTTTTTTAAATTTTGCACATTAGCTGAGATAATCTTAAAAACCATGATTTTTATAGTTTTTAAAATTATTTCGCCATGTAAATCAAATTTGCGCCAATTTTCACCATCATTTTCATAATCGGGCATATCCACTTTTTGGAAGTACACCTAAAAATAGAATATTAAAAATTTTCAAATCATTTTTTATGGATGAAACTACAACCGTTGTTAATAATCTCATCCTTTCTTTTGAGTTCTCCAAACAATAGACCAAAGTACAATCCAATCCCACGATTCCTCAGAAATTGATCGTCTTCACAGACAACACGGCCGCGAATTAAGACAGACATGTTTTATAATACACTCGAAATTGAATTTAAGCAAGGTTTTGGTTATGACCTTCGGCTTAAAGCCAGGCTTTACAAAGTTAAACATCATGGCCGTATGAACTACTTCTGCTGGATTTTGCTGCGTAGCATAAAACATTTTTTTACTATTTTACAATTTTTTTAAATGCGAATAATTACACTTATCTACAAATTAAAAAAAGTGTATATATAGTCACTTTATTTTTATAATGCATTTTAGACTGATGAATTTGGAAATCGCATTGAAAAAATGTTGTATGGATTCCTTTAGAAACTTTTTTGTTATTTTTCTCTAAAATAATTTCCATGCATTATATCCATTTCTTTTTTTAATGAAAGATACGATCAATTCTCAAATTTCTACAATTATACTGAAAAACATTTCTAAATAGTTTTTTGATTGATTCTAGATCTTTTTGAATGAGTAGGAATATTTTATGAAGAACGGTATTCTTCAAAAGTCACAAATTTGTCTAGTTGTAACTTTGTTTGTGAAATATAAAAGTATTAAAAACCTATTTGGTAATTGAATTTAAACGATGTATGCAGAATTTTATTAATTTTTGTGCATACAAAAATTTGAAAATGATGAAAACAATTGTGATCAGAAAATTCATTTTGTCCACGAACGCTTTTATTTCTTCTAATGAGCCGCGTCGCACCAAAGAAAACCTGGCGTTGTAATTTTTATCTCGAAAGCCAGTAGCAAACCCACTCCATTATTTTCAGGACATGTAGACCACCCGTATACCTTCTTCTGAAAAAAAAATAAAAAGGGACATTTTTTAATTCTTTTATTTCGAAATGTGTCTTAAAACAAGTAAAGTTTAGACGTTGATGTGTTAAATCAGTCAATTAAAACTCAAGATACGCAATTGAAAAAAAAGTTATCTAAAAACTGAAAGTCCCATATCTTATCCATTTTATCGAAATATCAAAAAATATTAACCTGGACTGTCTTTCTTACATGTATTTCGTATTCAAAAATAAATAACATCATTGTGCAGTAACTTCAATGCATGTCATCTTTAATTTTTTTAATGACAGTACAATTTACAGTAAAATTCAGTTGCTTTAAAAGTGTTGGATAAATTAAAGGTAAGAAATCACATTCACCCCTGTGAAAAATAAGGGTTGCAACTGATGGGCATAAAACATATGTCCTGGGTTCTGCCGATATCCTGCTACCTTGTCAGTACAATTCCTGCCAGGTATTTTGTAGCCAATCATATACTGAATTTAGGAAATGTTTTATCTTGCCCAGCCTATTTCTTCGCAATAATCTCCTCGGTGCTCTTCTTCTGGTTTAGCTAGATCCTTGGACTTGACTGAAAACTGGATTTTGATGTTTCTTTTGATCCTGAAGCATCGCTCTTCCTTTATCAAATTCCCGCTGTTGACCCCAGTGTCACCTTACTTTTTCCATTACAGGCTTGTTCTGTCTATGGTCGAGTGACCGCTCAGCTAACATAAACCCTTATCAAGAGGCCCTCGGCACCGTTTTTCAGATATTGATGAGAAAAGCTATAAAACTCTGGATGTTGTTCGAAACAGTTCTGACTCTAGGCGGCAGGCAACTTACCTTTTTGAATCCTCGACTCATTACTCTCACGGGGAAGCAGACTCACATTGACTTTTCTTAGCAGCAGTTATTACTATAGTGACGGATCAAAAGAACGAGGTTTTGTATTTCTCTAGTTTCTACTAATAAAACTAATTTTTTCCCCAGAAACAGAGGTTATGGCAGTTTGAAATTGTGTGTCTGTCAGACTCAATGCGTTCGACTGAAGGCGCCCAAACATTGCGACCAACGAAGGTTCAGCTGGCAAGTTAAAGGGGCTGTATGGGTGGTCCAGAGCAGCGATTCCCAAACTAGTGCCGACGGTCGGCAGTCCGACCGCGGTCGGAGAAGCCGCCATGGGTCGGGCAGCCCCCTAGGGGGGAAGCCAGTCGGGGCCCAGCTTCTCGGCAGCCTCCCCGCCATGAGGACCTTTCATTGTCATGAGATTTAAGGTTGTTTCAATTCTAATTCTCTGAATCATTTGCCTGATGTAATTTTAAGAACATGAAAAAAAAGTTGTTGAAAATCGGTAAACATTTCGAGTAATTAAGCATATCTTTAAGTACATGCAAAATTACAAAAACTTTCACCTGGCATTGAACATATTAACCGATTTTCATCAACTTTCTTTTCATTTGCTTAAAATCAGATTAGGAAATTGATTTAAGTAATTGAAATTTAATTTCTTAACATTTTAACACATTTTAATTTTTCTCAACCGGTTCTAATTTTCTCGCGTGAAGCATGCAACCTCCCGCATGATCGACAGTCAAGTATCCCCCTTAGGTTCTAGTAGAGGGAAAAAATGGCAGGGTGGCAGCCCTGCGCCTCCCTCAAAAGTGCAAAAAAAGTTTGGGAATCGTTGGTCCAGGGGTCATTTAAACTCTTCTAATCAACGGTCGCAATTCTGTAGATGAGTGTCCGTAGACTGAATCTAGCGGATCAAGGTCTCCCCGCAATAGGACGGGATTAGCCTACATTCTATCGACGCAACGTCACAGTGCTCGTAACGAGTGCCCCGAATTCTTCTATGCATGCATCGCGCTCGGTCTCTGATTCGTTGCTGTTCGCGCACAATTTAAAATGGTAAAAAATAACATTTTTATTGTTTATTATGAATAATGTCATTTTAACTTATATAAATTTTTATTAGACCAAAATTAATGAATCATGATCAAAATAAAAATTTATTAAGCGCATACTGTGTTATGGTTGTTTTTGCTAAATATATAAATTTTTGTATTCATTAATATAATTTTATTGAAAAACAAGATTGTCAGTGAATCCAAAGATTTTAATAAACTTTAAATAACAAAATTTTCGAATAATAAAAAATATGCAAGAAAAATACAAATGAGTACCAAAGGATATTTTTTATTTACACAGTTTGCACTTAATAAATTATTATTCTTATCAAGATTCATTAACATCGCTCTAATGAACATTTATATAAGTTGAAATGACATTATTCATGATAAACAATGAAAATGTTATTTTTTCACATTTCAAATTGCGCTCGAACAGCAACGAATTAGAGACCGAGCTGTTATACACTTACGTACCAGGTGTTGATTAAAATGGCTTTTTAGAGCATTGTAATTATTCAAAAATGCTAGAGTTTTCTGCGATCTTGAGGATTTCCTTTTTAATCAGTCTGGGCGCCACAATGTCGTGAAATTTCTTGAGTTTTTCCACCGTTAATCTCATCATTTGTGCGAATCTTTCTTCGTCATGATTTGTGTACTACATACAAATCGTATTATACCCGCCAAATGTGTCACGCATTTCTTTCTTAAGGTGAAGTTTAACAAAATAACTAGGACTTGAGTTGTTCTTTTACAATCTTCCAGATATTTCAGACTAAACGGTCGGAAGGCTAAACGGTGTTTGGTTCGCTGCTACGCGAGCAGTTGGCATGTCTTGCTCGCTCTTGCCGTATCCACAGCTGTACGTGACTCAATTTTACCCCTCCAAATGTCAAATGCCTTACATGTACGTCTGGCTGTAACAAGTAAGCCTCGTCATCCTAATAATCTTATCGGAAGCAAAAAATATGTTGGCTCAGCCGAAAGCACGCATACAAAGGCTTTGCTTTTTTCCAAATAATCAATTTCCGATTTTTCTCTTTCGCTAAAGAACTTTTTTCGCGGCCATTCTGATTCGCCATCTTTAGAGAAGCTAGCGGCGTCGTACGCAGGATTCTGACTGGTAGGCACCCATGTCCACTCCGAGCCTCGCGTTAAATCATCAATTTCGCCCAATCGATTCGCGACGAAAACCTGTCGTGTACGAGGCTCCGACTTTATCCACCTAATGACTGTAGCGGAGTCTGACCACAAAAATCGATGAGTAATTTCGATCTCGAGCTCATGCTCTACAAACTTTGTAAGTCGCGCGTCGATAAGTGTGGCTTGTAACTCTAAACGCGGTACGGAGAGAGGCTTTAGCGGTGCGAATCTACTCTTTGCCATCACTAATGAAACATGAGAGCGTCCATGTTTATTTTCAAAGCGTAAATATAGAGCTGCGGCGTAAGCTGTTAAATTCGCATCACAGAACATGTTAAGCTGCGCTTTAGACTCTTGTTTATCAATAGATGTAAGACAACGTTGTATTCGGCAATCTCTAATGCTTTTAAAGTTCAATGGCCAGTGTAGCCAAACTACATGTTCTTCATCGCATAAACTACTGTCCCAACCGATTCCACTACGCCAAACTTCCTGCATAATAATTTTTGATTTTAAGGTGAAGGGAGAAACAAGACCAAGTGGTTCAAAGATCGACATAATGACTCTCAAAAATAAGCGTTTGGTTGGTTTTTTTTGGCCGTTCAAAATTTCTTTTGAAATTTTAGAAAATTTTGTATTGAATTTTAATTCGTCCGATTGCGAATCCTAAAAAAGTCCCAAAACTGTCTCTCCATGTGGGCGTTTATAAAATTATTCGCGGAACTAATCTCATATAACGCAAATATTATAGAAAGACCGAGCGTTGTACGTGCTTCTAGAGCAAGCTAACATCAAGACCAGGGTTCGGGGGGTACAACAGGGTGGTCTTGGTCCTCAGAAGAGGTCTGTCCTTCGCCTGTAACAGATGATCGTCGGTTCTAAAGATCTGGAGCTATACTTTTGATTTCTAACTAATTGAATAAACTACTTTTTATTATATGGAAACGTTTCCTTAACGCTGAATTGGTGCTGAATTGGTGCGTGTGTCAAATTGTTTAAGTTGAAACAATTGTGGCGAAAATGTCTTCGAAAGGTGATAATGGTGATGCCCCGACTAACACGGGACGATAGTTTAGGGATGTATCCGAAGTTTTACCTGAATTTGATCCGGTAAAAGGCAATATAGACATTATACAGTGGATTGACAAGATCGAGGAGTGCGGTGAGCTGTATGACTGGGACGATACAGCAATAAGGCACTACGGTTTGTCAAAGGTCGCAGGGGTTGCACTGCGATGGCGGGACAGTGTTCCTCGACTCCCTGCTCAAGAAAGGACGTGGGCAGACTGAAAGGTGCTACTCAAGAAAAACTTTCCATGTCAGAAGAGTCCTCTTGGTCTTCGGTTGGAAGCACAGAACTACAAGAAGAAACCGAATCAAGATATTGTCGAATATTTCTATGAAAAATGGTCACGTTGCAACGAGGCAAGCATGCCGGATGACGAGATAATAGAGTGGATGGTTCACGGATTAAGCAATCCTAGATACAGAGACTTCCTTGGACCTTTGAGTAGATATAAGGAGCCTCATGAGTTGTTGGGAGATTTGAAAGCTGGAAGCGTTCATATTCGAGAGATGAACGTGAAAAGCGAAGATCAATCGAAATAATCTGAAAATAAATCAGTTCAGTGCCATGGCTGTAAGAAAACTGGTCATCTAAAATGAGAATGCCCGAACGCAAAAGCCGGAACATGTTTCAAATGTGGAGTAACTGGACATTATGCACGTGATTGCGGAAAGTCCACTAATAGCACCCAAAAGATCTGCGAGCGGACAATCGACTAGTGCTAGTGGAAAGCCAGTGCTTCTGAGTGGTAATACATATGCGAAATATTTCAAGGATGCTACTCTGAACGGACGAATGACCAGGTGTTACGTTGACATGGGCAGTAGCGCTATCGCGTTTCGTGAGGAGGACGCGAAGCGCATGAACATGACTTATTTGGAAATGGAACCGCTGGTTGGTTACGGAGAAGGTGAGGTGAAGCCCAAAGGTGTCTTTACAGCGGATTTGTGCATCGATGGTATTCAGGCAAGGGTGAACGTTCACGTGGTACCTAACGACGGTCAAGCAATTCCGTTGTTAGTAGGGCATCCATATACCGAGCAGCCACACATAGTAATCATCAGCAGAGAAAATGAGTTGAGAATCACTACGACGGACGAGCTTTTACCTGAAAGCGCAGTAACTCCGAGGACGAAGACTACGCTCTGGGCCAGCAGTGCGATGGTTATTCCAAAAAATTACCTGGGGCATATGGCAGTAAGTACGACTTTCAAGAGATCCGAGTTGTGCATTGAAGGTGGAATACGAAGTAAAGGCCAGGTAATACCGCGCTGCATTGTTACAACTGATGATGAAGGAGCAGCAGTGATACCTGTGCTGAACCTCTCGGACCATGATTTTAAGCTACCTAAGGGTGACACAGTGACGCGAGGTGAGAAGTGCGTTGAAGGTCATGTGATGAGAGAAGTGATTGAACAGTCTGTAAGTGTTGACGAAGTTGACACCGATCTGAAGGGTTCAGAAAGTCAAGATTTTCTTAACCTGATGAACGAGTACAAGGATCTGGATTCGCGGAATTTAAAGCAGATTGTATGCACCAACAAGACAGAAATACACATTGAATTGTTAGATAATTCACCTGTATATTTTCGACCATATCGACGTTCGCGATGATCGCAAAACCGCTGACTGATTTAACAGTGAAGAATGTAAAATTTTTGTGGGGTACAGCACAAGCCGAAGCTTTTATTAATTTAAATAAATGTTTATTGTCAAAACCTGTACTTGCACTTTATTCACCTGGGGCAGAAACTGAAGTGCATATGGATGCAAGTCAAATCGGTCTTGGCGTGGTTCTATTGCAGAAACAAAAAGACGAGAAATTTCATCCGATATGTTTTTTTAGCAGAAAAACAACAAAAGATGAAACTAAATATCATTCGTATGAATTGGAAACATTGGCTATTGTTTACGCTTTGGAAAGATTTAGAGTGTATTTAATAGGAATAATGTTCATAATTCGCACGGATTGCAACAGCCTTAAACTTCTCGAAAGCAAACGCGACTTGGGTGGAAAAATAGCTCGTTGGTTTGTACGGTTATCGGAATTTAGATATAAAATCGAATATTTAAAAGGCTCGAGCAACGGCGTGGCAGATGCCTTGAGTCGGAATCCCGTCGAATCGAGTGAGGAGACTGAACTTGTCACTTTACCTGTAAAAACTGTGTTAGGAATTAAAGTCACAACTGACTGGGTAGCCGCGTTGCAAAGAGCAAGTCCTGAGATTATGGAAATTAGAGACAAACTAGAAGAAGGTGATCAAGAAATTCACGAAAAGTATACGATGAGTAACGCAAGAGTGTATCGGAAACACAAAGGTAAATATTTACTGTATGTACCGCCAGACCTTCGATATGATATTGTTTCAGAGGCTCATCGGGTCTTAGCTTATTTAGGGATTGATAAAACCTATGATAATGATAAGGGGACTTACTATTTCCCGAAAATGCGCCAGGATTTTTGCATCCACTGGAAAAGGGCAGTGCACCTTTCCAGTGCGTGCATATCGATCATTTAGGGCCTTTTGTCAAAACTGAAAATGAAAACAAGTATGTGGATGCGATTATTTGCGGATATAGCAAATACACTCTTTTGAAGGCCGTGAAAGATAAGACGTCACTTGAAGCGGTGAGAATGATAAAAGAGTTTATATCACATTACGGAAAACCGGAAAAGATTATATCTGATCGAGGAACTGCGTTTACTGCGGGCGAGTTTGAACATTTTTGCGAAGAATTCGAAATTCAGCATGTAAATATAGCTGCAGGTGCTCCTCGTGCCAACGGTCAAGTTGAGCGACAAAATCGAGTTCTCATTCCTTGCTTAGCGACTATTACAGAGGATGAAGAAAATAGAGATTGGGATGAAAAGCTTTTGGACGTACAATGGGCTGTTAATAACAGTGTGCATCTAGTAACCAAGCGAACTCCGTACGAAATTGTATTTAACAATAAAATGATCGGTAAATTCGATAACACGTTAACGAGAGAAATTAAAAAATTAAATGCGACACTCGGTACGGAAGAAGAAAAAATATCTGTCGACGAATTGTTAGAACAGAATAGAGCGTCTTTAAAAGAGCAATTTGATAAAAAAAGAAAGGAACCTCACTTGTATAAAGAGGGTGATTTCGTTTTGGTAGAACAGAAACAACCAGCGACTGGAGAGAGTAGAAAGTTAGATAAGAAGGCACGAGGGCCATATGAAATAACTAAGGTCGTAGGGAATGATCGTTACGTTGTGGAGGATATCGAAGGCGAACAACAAAGTCAAGGACCGTATAAAGGCATTGTTGCTGTGGATCGCCTGGTTGAAATTCCGAAGCAATCGTCGTAGACTTAAGGAATGTATAATTATGTGGCATGAGGATGTTGTTGAAAGCCTGTAATCAAAAAAAGATTGTCGTATGGTGGTCAGTGCTATTTTTAGAATTGTAATGAAACAGTGCAGTGCTGAGGCTCGAAGAAAAATAGAGCAGAGTTTATAAAGTGATATATGTAAGTTTGAGCCTTAAAGATAAGCTCTATATTGTAACTTGCGATGGTTTGACGAGGGCGTCAAAAAAGCAGGACAGCCGAATTGTGGGCGTTTATAAAATTATTCGCGGAACTAATCTCATATAACGCAAATATTATAGAAAGACCGAGCGTTGTACGTGCTTCTAGAGAAAGCTAACATCAAGACCAGGGTTCGGGGGGTACAACAGGGTGGTCTTGGTCCTGAGAAGAGGTCTGTCCTTCGCCTGTAACAGATGATCGTCGGTTCGAGAGATCTGGAGCTATACTTTTGATTTCTAACTAATTGAATAAACTACTTTTTATTATATGGAAACGTTTTCTTAATTGATTTCAAAATAAAATCCTTAACTTTTACTACACTCCCCCTCGGTCACATAGTCACGCTTCCTGCTCATTTTTAGGTACATTTTCATTTCCAATTTCAGGTAAGACTTCGAGGGCATTGATTGCCTATTCATGCATTTTGAAATTGGTTTGTTAATTTGTCATGATCACGTCGCGTATCATTTTAACGGCGTCTGATTTAGTTTTTACACTCGTGCAATAGTCATCTATGTAACTAGTTTTTACAATACTTTTAAATCCTTCTGGATGTGTATCAGAGAACTGTTCAGCACTTTTTATTTTTTATATAACTCTCATTGCAGGTTGATGATTTCGCGCCAAAAATTAAACTCTCTATTTCATAAACGTCGGGCTCCCCCTCTCTATTATTTACACGCTATGAAAACCTCTGCGCGCCGCGATCTTCCTTGATAACATTTATACGCAAAAACATGTCTTTAATGTCACTGATAACCGCTACACTGTATTGTCTAAATCGTATAAGAATTTCGGGTAAACCTCGGAAAAGATCAGGCCCGGCGTCTAGTTGATCGTTCAAACTTATTTCCTCAGTTTTTGCAGCGGCGTCGAATACAAAACGTATTTTATTAGGTTTGTTTATCTCATAAACCCCAAAATGCGGCAAATACCAAATCTTTGGTCTCTTAGCGTTAGTATTTACTTTTTCGGCATAACCGAGTTCAATGAAACAATTTATTTTTTTGTAATATAACTTTGCATGAACTGGATCGCGATCTAGTCTGCGTTCTATTTTAACTAATCTTTTCATTTTAGTGGTATAACTATCAATATTAAAATTGGAACTTTCTTTCCAAGAAGCCCTATTTCCCAACGATCTCCAAAAATCAACTGGTCTCGTTTAAGATCTTCAACGCGTGATCATGCTCGCCATTTTTTTCGTATTTAATATTCACTCCTACGCTGCCGATTTCAAAATACTGTTTCAATAATTCGTCTAATCGCATTTCTACTTCCTCTCCTTCGGCATCAGGCTGTCTCGTCGACTCACACTCTCCCGTAATCTTGTTTATGCTCAATGCCGAATGTGTTGCTTTTGCCGCATGACTCATGACGCCATGTGTCGACCAGCTTAATAGAGACCGTGACATCGCAACATCGGTCTTCTTTATTTGCCTTAACTCTCGTGTAACTTAGGTTTCCAATTATCTTGGCCGATCAAAATTTGAACTTGTGGATTCTAATATAACTCGATTTGTACGTCGCGTTCTTTTTCTCGTAATTTTGAAATAAAATCATTATCAATGGTTTGAGTTGGAAGTTTCAAATTTTTTACGGTTAATGCACACTTAATTTCAAATTTGTCTAACGGGCTGATTACATTAATATTAACCTTTTCAGACCAATTCATTGTGATTATTTCATTATTAATTCCTTGCAATGATAAATTAACACATTGACTGCGCGCAATAATATTTTGAGACAGTTTTTCGTCAATTAAAGTAATTGTAGAACCATCTTGTAAAAGTGAAAATGTATTTGCGTGCATTTTTGAACCTTCAACTCGAATTAAAACGATCTTTAATAATACATTCGGATATTCTAGTCAACTTTGAGGCGTATCTTTATTGGAGGTCGTGTTTATGCTACCCGATATGTTTTGATTTCCAGGCAAGGATCGGCGAGATATATTTGATTGTGTGTTGCCTTTTGAATTTTTCGAGTCGTGCATAAATGTATGGTGAAGGCTTTTACATTGAGAATATCGTATCGTATTTTTACATTTATTTCTTGAATGGCCCCCCTTTAAACAATTAAAACACACATTCGATTTTTTAACGAATTCCCACCTTTTATGTAACTGTTCACTTTCAAATTGCGTACACTCAAACAAACGGTGATTGTTTTTCTTACAATAAAAACACGGCTTAAATTTCTTTCAAAAATTTTCTCGGTGATTAGGTTCCTCACTATTTCTTACGTTTTTCTCTGTGGATGCTACTCAATTTTTTGTCCTATGCGAATTATGTTTATTAGAAAATGATTTTTGAGGTGTTGGCTCTTCGTCCACATCAAAAAGTCCCGCTGAAGTCTCCAGCTCCGCCTCGTCGTACAAAAAATCAGCTAATTTTTGTAATTCTGATTTTTGTTTGTTTGCAAACGCGGCGTATCTATTGTATGTGAATTTCAAAGTGGGTAATAATTTACTTCCGATTGATTTAATTAATTCTGGACTGTGTAAATGCGCTATTTATAATAAATATTTGAATGCTACGGCCGAATTTTTTAATTTAGAAGCAAATCGAATGAGGCTAATTTTTCCTGATTCTAAAGATGGCAAATTATTTAGATCATTGATGATTTTGCGAGCTATAATTTTTTAATTGTCGTAATGCAATTCAAGTGTGCGCATTATTTCTTCAGCGTTGCGACTTGTGGCGAGAAGTATACATACTGTTTCGCGCGCTTCTCCTTATAAAGCTTCATTTAAATGAGTGATATTCTCTTACTCAGTGTATTCGCCTAGCAAAGTAGGACTTTTGTAAGCCTTCTTGAAATTAAATCACTCAAGTGCATCGCCAGAAAAGTTCGCTTACCAGAAATTCGTTGGTATTTGTCAATGCTCCCGATCTCCTACCTCGGTGAGGTGGTGGAATACGTGCGCTGCTTTCGGGTTGAATCTCTCTGGCGGGTGACAAATTGGGTGTCCTTTGTGGAGAATAGTAGACAGCAACGCCGTTGGTTAGAGGGATTGGAGACTGCTGTTGCTCGTCGTCCCCACGAGCTTGTGCGCGTGGAGCGCATGCTCTTGTCGATCTAGTACCTCCTCGTGCAAGACCTCATCCGCGTTTTGCTGCAGGTTAACCATCAGCAGTCCTTGCTGGTGCACGTTGACGTTTAGGTGGCATTTTGCAAATTTTCTCACTCAAAACAAAAGAAAATTGGTTAAAAATAAATTCACAAACACTTCCCTTTAATCTTAGATTTTTCTGGTTAAATATCCCCGGGTTTCGGCACCATTGTGTAATTTAGGATTGGGAAAAGTTATTATTTGGAAAATAAATAAAGTTTTGCTTTTGAGGAAAATTGAATTTGCTTTACTCTGAAATAAATCAGGCTGAATTTAAAACAGACAATTAGAACTGATCTAAATTAAAATTACAAACAATTAAACACAGCGAAAAAGATTTTGTCGAATCAAAAAGGTAATCGATTTGAAAGCAAAAATACAATATAGTCACGCAACGTACCTCTTAAGCTACCAGGATAAGAAAAGAGGTCTCGATAATGAGCTGATTAGCTCTTTTATTAACTAGGACCTTGTCATTCTTTCAACTCCTTATTTCCCTTTGTTCACCACCCTATAATCAAATCATATTCTCGCATCACCTTGCCTCTCAGTCACACTGCCACGGACAGCAGAGAGGGAGGGAGAGAGGGGGGAGGGAGGAGAGTAAGAAGGACAGGAGCGTTAGAGACAGATACGGTGATTAGGATGCGTATTTATAATATGTACAGGTAATATGTCCGTGCACGTAAATATGCATTTTACCCTTTTTTGAGGGTCACCATTTCGAGGTCCTCGGGTAAATCACGGCCTCAGTGATACTGAGTACGTACAATTTTACTGCCAACACATGAATTTTTCCATATGTAGGGAGGCTCGAAGCGCAAGAATATTTGATGGCTAAAGTTTTAAGCCGTCTGTTTTTTGGTGATTAATCCTATTTAAATTCAACTTATATCTCAAAATATAATTTTATAGAAATCTTTTCCTGGTACCTTTCACACTGGAATTTTCACTACGATTGTAAATATTAAACAATAAGCGTCGGAACATAAAAGAATTATAATATAACGTCATTTTCGCAGTAGAGTTTGTTTCGAATTTCTTACTCACGTCTCACAAAGTGACTGAGTTTAGCCGTTTGGTTTTTGGTTACAGATATTGAAAGATCTTTGCGGCAATATCTAATTTCGCACACCGCTTTGATCAACCGAACATTGAAAACAGTGATTATTTATATAACTATCTTAAGAATGATTATTCGTTCCGTTAAATATCGCATTGGTTATTTTTCGTTTCTTACACCAAGGATTAGAGCAGATTTCTGAAGTTACTTCACAGATTTGATTCGCGGAAATACAGTTGTTTGCAAACGACAAAAAATAATTATACGCATTTACAGATATCTATCCCTACAATGTCAATCTTAAGTTTAAATTATTTAATCCTATTCGCAGCAAGTGATATTACATAATTTCTTCATGTGAATTCTTACTTTGATATGTGCAAAAAAATCTATTTTTGCCATAAACGAAGCATCTTTTCAGAAATTGGTTCAATTAATGAAATATATTTGAAAAAATAATAATTAAGAATGAAATACAATAGAAAAAAGCAGAAGATTAGTTAAAAGAATTATAATAATAATAATTGTTTTCAAATATATAAATAAATGAGCACAAAAAACCGATTTGTATTCGTATTATGTAATGAATTTATGTTATACTATGATGAAATCGTACACATAGCAATACAATGATATACATGTATTTATATTTTATATTTTTAAATATTTAAATATTTAAAAAGATATGTGTTCAAATATACGTTCAAAAAAGTAGAAAAATTTATTTTTTTTACATTGAAAAAATTCTTTTATGTTTTTAATTGCTTAATGGATCTAAATGTTAATGGAACATGCATGCCGTTATTTCTTGTAGCTTAAAATAATATTTCCTTACAAAACAAAAGATGCATGCAAGGAAAAGTCATGGATAACCTCTTCTTTTTTTCATTTACATAATTTTTTTAGGTTTATTTTTCATTTTTGGCCAAAACCACATGCATGCCATTCGTGTAATTAACTTGAAATACTATTTCAGAAATAATTCCAAAATAGTATGCAAAACTATGTTACGAAAAATTGCAGAAATTTTTGTTTGATAATAATTTTCAGCGTGAAAACCGGTTTTTATTAATTATTAATCAATCGATTTTAATTTAATTTTAAAACTATGTTTACGGTCAAAAAAGGAATAACTTAGGCTGCTTTGCACATTGACGTTGTGCGTTTTTTTATAGAGGTATAATTCTAATATTTCTCAAGCTTAATAATTAGAGAGCCCTCCATAATGTAAATGGATTTCTTTAGTTATATTCCAAATTAAAACAAAAAAATTTAAGATTTAAGTTTGTTTCATAGAAACCCTGTAATTTTTCGAACTGTCTGAGTCGCTATTTATTAATCTAGAATGTTCATGATAAGTTTGTAAAAAGATAGCGAACCCTTTTGAATCTAAAATCGTAGTACTCGTATGATGACTTTAAAAAATGTACAAAGCTTTTCCTATTTGAATAAAATATTATGACTTATAGTTCGTCAAATTCAAAAACACTTGGGCATTAACTAAAAGAATCAATGTTGTCATTTCTAAAAAACGATATTGCAAAAATAGGAAAGAATTCAAGATTCTGTATTAAAACTCACGAGATAATCAACATTTAAAAATATATTTTCGATAAATTTAAGTAGAAAGCCTTATAGAAAGTCAATTACTTAATTATTAAATTAAAAAGATATTGGATATTATAAGGTTCAAACAGTATTGTATTTGGTTTATTTTCTCACATGAACAATGCAATCTAAATCTATAGAAACAACTTTCTTTTCTCGTTTTGTTTTGTCTCCTTATCTTGAATTCTTCAAGGGTGTAAATAAGCAAAATTATACATTTTTTTTGGAATTCATCACGCCATAATCCTTTACAAGTTTCGCGAGCAGGTGCATACAGGTACATTCCAAATTTTATGAAGCGGTGACATTCGAAAAGATTCAAAACTTTTTACCTTTTTTCTCATATTTCGTCTTATTTTTATAATAGGAGGCACGATAACTAAAGAGTCTGGTTTTAACTAGCGATCACAGTTCTAAAAAAATATACGGTTTTATAAACCAAAAACTAACCATTTTTTAAAATAAATTTTTACGTTTTCAAGGATAAAAGCATACTATTTTTAATACTTTGAATTTGTTGGATGCAGTTTGATTTTTTTC
This sequence comes from Belonocnema kinseyi, assembly GCF_010883055.1. NCBI lineage: Eukaryota > Metazoa > Arthropoda > Insecta > Hymenoptera > Cynipidae > Belonocnema > Belonocnema kinseyi. The sequence goes on along the minus strand of NC_046662.1, from coordinate 34,266,385 downwards.
GAAAAGTAGATTTGTCTGCTTAGTTCAAGAATACAAATTTTTCTTGCGATAATTTGTACCACCTGACAAGTGGGTGGCTACCATGAAGCGTGAATCAAAAAATACTAAACATGAGACTTTTTCCTATTTTACAAAAATGTTATTATTGGTATTTATTGTTCATAAAGCGAATAAACATGTCTCTGAATTGAGCATTGTTCCGTTCATGAAACCACTCAAAATCCACTCATGAATGTCGCCTATCTTTTCTGCGAGATTTACCTATGGAATGCCTCGAGTAGATGTCAATAAATTGTAGGCAGAATAAGCCGTTTTTACTATCTGAAAACCAAAAATTTCTGTTATGTTCTACTTTCACAATTTCTTTTCTTCGTGCTCAATGAAGTGAAAATAAAATATACAAACTTTGACAAATGTGTCTATTGTCATAATGATAATTGATAAACCAGTCAACTTAATGGGTTTTCCAGCACGTATCATTATTGAAGTCAGGTTTTTTTTGGTTTTCATTGTTGTTTCGACCCAATCCATCTGGTAAACTTCTTCTGCAATGGAGATGCTCTATTCAAAATAGAGTGAATAATAGTATAGTTAAGTATTTATTATTTTTATTCAATCATAGTTGCGGGTCAGAATATTATAAAGGAATGCTTGAAATTACCTGTTCCATCAATTTCTCGCCATAAAAACAGTAAACAAATATCTGTACGAGAGCAGTGATTAACACTACTATTAGCCTTAAGCTACTCGGATTATGCATACTTAATTTTGACAATTCATAGATTACCGTACACAAACCTAGTATTGATGCAAAAAATTGTACAAAAATTATGGGGCCAAACGACTCATTCAGTTTCTCTCCAAGTCTGGAAAATACATTTTTTAGCGAATTAGCTTTTCTTAGATATTGCTCCTGCCACAGATTATTTGAGTGCATTCTTCTGAACAAATACAAGGTGGCCGCTGGACCGCGAAACCGGTAAATGACGTGGGATTATATTATACCCGGAAAAACCGGGAAATAAGCATGAATTTATTTTTTGTTTGGGAATTTTATAAATTTTAATAAATAAATATTCTTCCAACTTTTATTTTAATTGCTTGCTTAAATCATTAGTTTAATTTTGATTTTTTTTTCAATTATAGTATCATTTAATTTAGAATACTTAACACAAAAGTCTTTTAGTTTAAATAATTTCTATTTGAGATTTTTAATTTTCAAGCATGCTACAGTTTTAAAGACTTAAACAATTAAAAATTAGAAGAGTTTAAAATCAAAGATTTTTAATCAAAATGTTTAGTTTGTCAACTCTGAATATAAATTAATTAATGATTTTTTAAATTGAATTTTACAGTAAGAATTAAAAAAAAATTTATTGTACAGGACAATTCAGAATCATTTCACAATTTGAGAATGTCTAGATTTTATCATTAAAAATTAAACTGTTTGAATTGAAAAGTCTTATTAGTTAAACAGATGTAAACGCCCTATTCAAACTTTATATGCTATTTTTTATTTTTAAATTACTGCATACTAATATATTCATAATTAAAGGCTTTGATTGAATCTCAAATATAATTTTACTCTAAAATACTCCATTTCTAAACAACGCTATTTGAAAATTTTCAATTAAGAAAAAGAACAGTTACTTAATATTTAAAAATATCTGACTGTTCATTTGAAATCAGTAATTATAAATTAAATATTCAAAACTAAACAAAAAACTAAACTCTGAACGTTACAGTTTTAATTGATCTATTTAAGTAAATTTCATTTGTAAGTAAAATTGTTGAACTTTGATGCATAACAATTAAATAATAACTACAGAGAGATTAAGAAGATTAAAAAAAATTGAACTATTGTTACCAAAATTTCGATGCAAATAACCTACGGCCTAATTTGCAACAAAATATAGATTTTCGAATATTACGAACATAAAATTTAAAAGCTTTTTAAGCATTTTGACAGGCTTCAGAAGAATAAAAAAAATTTTCTAGAAAAATTGAAAATTATTTTTTATTTTAATAGACTAATTTTAAGAGTTAAGACAATTTATAAGGATTTACAAAAATTTTAAAATTAAAGTGGAAGATTTAAAGAAAATTTCTTTCATTTTGCAGCATTAAGAAAAAAAAATTAATTTGAAAAAATGTTAAGAAGCATGTACATGTTTCAGGATTTTGAGATAAAATTTCAAAGCATTTGAAGGATTTTAAAACTATTTAAAATAACTATAATTTAACTTTTAATTTTAACAGACAATTTTTTATGTTTTAAAAATTTATAGTTTGGATTGGAATTCATTCAGAATAATAATAATTCTGGCTTGAAACCGGGAATTCTCAAATTTGAACGAAATTTCAGCCAGCACTGGAAATTTTCGGAAAGGAACGAAATTCTAAATTGGAACAGAAAATTTTTCCAAAGAGTTATAATTCTGAGACGAAGTAGGAAATTTCCAAATTTCAACTAATTCTGAGTTGAATCTGGTATTTGTCCAAAACAATTATACTTTTTCTTGGAATAGGGCATTGAAAAATTTGAATAAATTCCAAAGTCGAATATTAAATTTTTAATTTTAAACCAATTTCGAGTTGAAATTGGAATTTATTATGAAGAATAATAATTGTGAATGGAAAATTGAATTTTTAAATAGAATTAGAAATCTTAGTTGGAACGAGCTATTTTCGAAAAAATTTTAATTATGAAGTGTAGAAAGGGATCTTAGAAAAAAATTCAAATTTTTACTTTAAATAAATAACTTTCTTAAAGAATTAAAATTCTATATTTGAAAAAGCCTTTTCAATTATTCACAATTATTCACAATGGCTTGAAATGGCAAACTTTTTTTCGAAAAGAATATAAATTATATAAAAATTATATAATTTTGCATATTTTTAAATGCATTGATTGATTTTACAATTTAGAGCATTGAAAACAATAAGGTGGATTTATATTTTTGGAACTGAATCTGAATTTCTAAACTCTTTAATTTATAAAAGTTCAAAATTTTCAATTTGGCAGTGTAACTGCATTTAACTGAAATTTTTAAACTTGTTAATTGTTAGAAGCTTTCATTTCAGGCGTGTAAATTATTGAGCATTCGAATAAAAATTTTTTGAATGAAGCGATTTTTAGATTAGGTCTTCGATTTTTTAAATATCATTGACCGTGAAAAAAGTTTGGGAACAGGGAAAAAAGCGGGAAACGACGGGGAATTATTTTCTTTGATTAAAATGGCCACCCTGATGATTTATAATCGACCTTTCAAACTTTTATTTTTTTTAATATTCCCGAAAATATTTTATGGCAAAAAATGAATATATGGCTTACATGTATGTGTCAATATGATTATCAACGCAATCTTTGACGAGTCTTGACTCACAATGAAAGATTATGGATTCGTATTTATTTTTTTTCTGTAATTGAGAAACCATGTGCAGGCGATGAACAATGATTTGTAGTTCCGCGCAAATTTGTAGCACCATCACCATCGCTAAACCTTCAACTGAAGCTGTTACAATAGCACACATCGTGAGAGCAACTCCTTGGTAAAAATATGTTAAAAAATATGCAAATCTGGATTCTAAGCTATATGGAATCCAGCTCTTGCAAGGAAGCGGAAAGTTGCTTCTCTTCGAAAGTGGAGTCATTAATACCAAAAATGCACATATGCTAGTCAAGCATAGCAGGATAAGCGTATTCGACCTAAAACAATATTTTACAATAATTAATAGCATATCGCTGCGAAGTTCTTCGGGCGTATTTGCTATGGTTGCATTTATTTGAGCTCATTTTCTGAGCGCTTTGATTTTTCAAAGGTATCAAATGAATTTGATTCTCATAGAGGGAGGTTCTTTCTCGACAAAAGAAAAAAATGGCAATTTTCAAAACTTTTTGAGCTTACGTTTGTCTTGCCAAAAATCTCATTTTAAGAACATGAGAGAACACGTCAACATCGCGATTCATAAAAGGTTTTTATATTTAATCGATGTGTTTCGAAGACGCGAACAAATATACCCTATACGCTAATTTTGTATTGCCAATGCTAAAAATCTTCTCGCTTCGTGGGCACATTCTCATCGCGCGCTGCGTGCGCGATCACAAGTTTGGACGCGGCTAGATTGCCCGAGCGGTGTCGTGCAATGTAAAAAACTCTTCTTCACTTCGTCCTTCGCCCGAGGCGTCTTTGGTCAATGTTCGGAGTGCCCCCGTGGCAGTTGGCAAGGTACGAAATGCCAAAACTATTTTTGATTTTGATGTGTTTTACTTATCCTGATTCCGATTTAACTTTCTTAACAAGATTCGATCTAGTATAGATCTATTATAGTATATACCCCGGCGGAAAAATGATATATTATGATAAAATTAAGTGTAGTTTTCATTTATTTTATACAAATATTGTTTTTGAAATTAATAGAAATTATACATAATAATTAATTATTTAAGAAATAATTCATAAATTTCATGCATACCCCTGAGAAGATTAAACAAAAAAGGTTGGCAGAAGATTATCAAAGAAAAGTATCTTGCTGAAATATTATTATTACAATTAATTATAAATAGTTTCAAGTATAATTTAATTTACTGTAACTGCGCCACAGTCTTAAGTTACTTATTGCAGCAGGGATTTGATCCAATACATTTTGAAACTATGGATAATAACTAATATTTTTATTCATGTCTGAAATATGTCTAATTTTTATATAAAAATTAAGTAAATTCCCAAAGCTGGGTACTGAACATAAACAGTTCTCCTGCATATTGCATTTTCTATCAGTTTTAGTTCAGCAGGCAACATAAAAACTTCGAGTGGTAAAATTATTATTGCACTATAATTTAGATCAAGTTACTAAATTGATTAGAGACAATGAGTGACACCGTGACAAGTGATGGTGCAATCAATGAAGTGAATAGTTATATGACAAATAAGTTCGACGAAAAATAAGGCATTTAATTGAAAGTCAATTAGACAACATGATTCTTATAAATTCTATTTCAAAATACCATGAAATAATCAAGAAAGTAGAAGAAGCTAAAGTGAAAACAAAAAAGTCCTCTTTGAATTATAGACGCCAGAGTCGATACGTGTATTGGAGGAGTTAAAAAACTGATTGTACCAATACGTGATGCGAAAACTGACATTAAATATTATGTGACGAACGATATACGAATATATCGCTATA
>NC_046662.1:34256775-34261098 GCF_010883055.1 Belonocnema kinseyi | reverse complement strand
GCGAATGTTACCAGAGCAGTTATTTCGACTTTCCTCAAAATGTGTGTTATATGTGAAAAAAGCGAAATCATACTAAAAAAGGGTGGTTATAAAGCCTTTGCTTTTTAAAGAGATCAATGCCAGAGAGCAAGTTGAAGTAATTGATATGCAGACTTTTAAAGACGGGGATTACAAATTCATTGTCCACTATCAATATCATTTGACGAAATTCGTGATCCTTCGTCCCTTGAAGACGAAAACGGCTCAAGAAGTGGCATGTTCGTTATTTGACATATTCTCTACGTTAGGAACTCCGTCTGTCCTGAAATTTGTTAATGGGTGAGAGTTTTTCTAACCATATCATTGAATCACTGAAAGAGATGTGGCCGGATTTATCAATAGTTCACGTACAACGGAGATATTCGCAGAGTGAAGGCAGTATTGAAAAAGCCAATCAGGATGCAGAGAATATGTTTGTTGCATGAATGGATGAAAATAACTCGAAGAAATGGAGTTAAGGTCTATTTTTAGTGAGTACTTCGAATGATAATTATACCTCATTTTTGCACTATATATAGTTTTTCCGCCGGGGTATATACTATAATAAATCTATAATAGTTCGAATCTTATTAAGAAAGTTAAATTGGCATCAGAATGAGTAAACTACATAAAAATCAAAACTAGTTTTGGCAGTTCGTACATCGCCCATTGCGACAGGGGCATTCCGCACATTTACCAAGGACGCCTCGGGCAAAGCCCGGAGTAAAGAGCAGTTTCGTACATTGCCCACAACATAGTTCTATATTAAGTTGTATAAAGCTATGTAGGCTTTGACGTAATTATCTTTTTAGCCTTGTTACGTATCTCGCGTCTTTTTCCGTACTGTTGGAACTTTTGATTTATGCATATCACTTACCATAAATAAAAACAAAATGACGAGTCCTATTGCAAAGTGGTTAACAGACATTTTGTAAGATTTTTTTTAAGCTATCACTTCCATTTAAGACTGTTCTTTGCATTTTTCGTCAATTGGTTCAAAATTTGAATGTTGTTATGTCCAATGTTGGATAATTCTAATATATTCTCAATCACGTATGACTCGAATAAAAAGCTCGCTTTCTATCAAAAACTGATTCATAAGAAATTTGAAACTCTTTTTCATGTAAAAAATTGTTGTTAAATCATTTTTTTTTTTGTAACTTCTGTCGCTAAACTACACATTTGTATTTATCTTTTTGTTTATTCTCAATGTTACTTTTGATGAATAGAACAAAAACTACGCGTCCTATGAAGAAAAGATTATTAACAAATTTGTAGATCTTTTTTGGAAACACAATTTTGGTATATTCATCTTCTTTTTTATCTTGTATAGTTAAACTACAGAATGGAATTTTTTATTTTCCATTATTTTTTGTGCAATAAAAATTAGAATGTTGATTTTTCAAGAAAGTATAATAATTTGTAATGATCGTCTTGTAGGGCTTTAAAAAAATGGTTTTCTTCCCTTGACTTTTTTGCATATCTTGAGTTTGGCTAAAAATTTGGATTTCCGATTGATTTTTTAAATCTTATAAACTCTAAAACTCTAAAAAAATTTTCTTCTATAGAAAAAAGTCATCAGGATAAATTGTTTGGCATTCTGTGTACTGTGAACGGCCGATCACAAAATGTTTAAATCAGGAAAAAAGTATCAAATATTTTTAAATTGATCTAACTTTTTAAATTTTTATCTAAACGGCTGTTTAAAGAACTTGTCTTTTTTAGGACCTAAAAAAAGTGCGCTAAAACTTGATTTGATCTGCTCATTTTTTTGAAAGTTATCGTGTTTACGGCCGGACAAATAGGCAGACAGACAGATGCCACCGTCAAAACTTAAATTTACGTATTCAGGGGGTCTCAAGCCGTTGAAAAATTGTGGTGTCAAATTTCAGAAAATTATAATACTTGTTCAATCATAAATTATATGAATCTAAAAAAGTTCTTCGCATATAAACAAGATTCAAAGTCATCCGACGTGCCTCTAAGATGCGAAAAAACGTGTCAGATACAGTACTGTAGTAATCTTAATATGAACAAGTTTTTTTTCATATAAACAGAATACATCAATTTTTCCAAAATTTCATAAATTCGTACTAGTGGTAAATATCGCATTGCTGTATTTTGAATATCAAACAAGTTTTTCTCATATAAATAAGCCTAATTGTTTTCATCTCCGAACGCAAAAAACTGCTTCTTAATGTGCTCTTTAGCTCAAAATCATATCAGACCTGGATTTTAGTTGAAAAGAAAACTAGCACACGCACACACGCACATTCTTTTAAACTGCATTTTAACAACCATATTGTCCAATTTCATTAAATTATGTCAAAAATTTATATTTGCAAAGGCCGTAGCAGGATAAGCAGGGACTGGATGGCCTTGCTGGAATGTGATCCATATTATGGAGGCAAGTGGGTACCCCTATAAGATAAAGTCACCCCCAGTTTGAAATAGAAATTGTTTGATACAAAAGTTATAAACAAATTTAAAAAAATCAAAACATCAAATTTCCTCAAATCAGATTTACCAATCATGATAGTAGAAACATATTTTAGAGAGGGTACTAAAGGTGTTCCGAAAAAAATTAAAGAATCAATTCTGTTGATAATAAGAACACAAATTTTTTTAAATTTAATAATTTTTTTTAGGCAAGTACTTTTGGCGCACCAAACATTCTTTCCCTATATCATGCGCAAATTCATGGCTGCAAAATATATTTTTGCGAAAATGATCAAAGCATTACGTACTTCATAGTTAAAAAAATAAAAACTACTGGTTTGCTCCTCACATGCATGCAATTCCATGAGAATGAGGTTTTCAACTTAATTTTAAGCTTATTGCGCAATAAGTTAAATGCAATGGTGTAATAAAAAACTAAATCCAACTACATTATTCTGATAAAAACACATTTCATCGTGAAATCCCCAGTCACAGTGTCAATTTCTTATAAGTAGATAGAAAAATACTTCTCTTCGATTACTGTTGACATTCGCCAAACTGTTGTCATGTTTGCCCAGAATGCACTACACGGAGATCGTCAGTCAGATTAGCATCCCTTACTTTATTTACACTATATACAACTATATACATCCTGTATGAACATCTTAACATAACATATATACACTATATACCGACACGATACCCAACAATTTACACTTCGTATGCACAAAACTCTTTCCCCGTCTGAGAGTGGCAACTGATTCTCAAGTATTTTGATTTATTGTTAATAAGTGTAGGCATATGTCCCGTGTCCTTGTATTCATGCTCACGTGTACTCTACCATCATTTGCGATTTACTTTAATTTTTAATTGCGGACTGATCTCAGTTTCTCATAGTGAGTTTCATCAAGTTCAGCTGCTATACTTACATATATATAGTTTTAAGATTTTGTGCTGAGGCTTGAGGGTTTATCTTGTTCTCCGTTGTATCGAACGATTTAAGTCATTCGATATTTTGTCAAAGGTACCATATTCTCAGTCATCTCTATTTGTCCCTAATAGGTATCTCTTGGTAAAGTTCAAACGTGGTCTCTCATAGTACCCTTGAACTTAGCACGAAACGACTTCACTTTCTTCTTGCTTAATGCCAATGAGTTCAATTGTTATATATCATATACCTACTTTCACACAGAGACATGGGTCTGATTTCCCGGAATTTTATTACAGAAGTAATATAGTGTAAATAAAGTAAGAGATTCTAATCTGACTGACGAGCTCTACGTGGTGCATCCCATATAAACATGACATTAGTTTGGCAAATGTCAGCATTGAACGAAGAGAAGTATTTTTCTATTTACTTATAATCAATTGACACCGTGAGTAAGGGAATTCACGATAAAATGTGTTTTTAATCGAATAATGCTCTTGCGACTGGTTTTTTATTACGCCATTGCGTATGAATTATTGCGTCATAAGCTAAAAATTAAGTTAGACCCTCATTCTAATGTAATTGCATAGATGTGAGGAGCCAGAAAGTAGTTCTTATTTTTCTAAACTATGAAGTAAGAGGCCATCCATATACCACGTGGACAGTTTAGGGGGAACGGGGGGTATTGTAAAATTTCACGCTTGTCCTTGAGGGGGACCAGGGGGGTCGGGCTAGAATCCACGTGGACACTCGTTTCTCTAAATCTGTGAAAAATATACTGAAATCAGACAAGTTATATTCAAGGTACACTCGAATTTTTTATATTGTGCTGTGAAGACCAACAACATCTATATTTTCAAAAAATACGTCAACGTAGACAGATTAGGGGGAGGGGGGGTTGTAAAAATTCCACGGCTGTCCACGAGGGGGGGGGGGGG
>NC_046662.1:34238231-34256760 GCF_010883055.1 Belonocnema kinseyi | reverse complement strand
GGGGGTCAAATGTGGTGAAAAATTGTCCACGTGGTAAATGGATGGCCCCTAATGCTTTGATTGCTTCACAATAATATATTTTGCAGCCTTGAATGTTAGAATGATATAGTGAAAAATGGTTGGTGTGCCAGAACTACTTCCTTCAAACAAAATTATCATTTTGTTTTGTCATTGTAAATTTAAATTTTTAATTTGAGTTTATAGTTGAACACAAATTCAACGCTTTAAGGGCTCCCCGTGTGGAAATAATTCCTGGCAGACTGGAATTATTCTAGCGCCAGTACTGGATTATTCGTGGCTGTCTGTTCACGCCGAATTAGATTGACGCTCTTTTGTCGCTATCTATACCTACTAGATAGGAAAATCCATCACGCAGTTCTGCGTAGACCCACTAATGTTGCTAGCTAGAATTTGACATCACATTAAGGGTGTTGGATCAATCAGACTTTGAATATTTTTTTAATAGGTACGGTACTGATTCCATATATATATTTTCGAAGGACTTGTGAACGAAAGAAGGAAAACTTGTCAAATATCCGAGGTTTTGCGAGATCCTCGAATTAATGAAATGTTGAAAAATCAAAAAATTTGTTGAGGAAATGATTATTTTCCCGACAAATATGAATTTTGCGAAAGATAGAAACCAGCGGGTAACAGACGGCAACATTTGAAAGATTAGAATCGTTTGGTAATTTATTTTTTTGCTCACAATTCTGACATAATAGAAGAATTCTAGAGATTCACAGCTCTTCCAAAGGGCCAGGTCTTGAAGATGGTGTCCCCAAATTTTTCGAAATACGTTGCGAAATGGAGCAAAAAACAGAGAGAACTGACATGCCATCTCTGTGCTTTTGCAACGGTTCGCGCGCATGAACTCCCATCAAGATCCGCCGGTCCAGTGGACCAGAATCTGACTGGTGACCACGCTGCCGTGGGTTCGAATCTTTTTCTCAACTTCTTTTTTCGTATTGTAAACATGTCAAGTAAAAATTTTTTATGCTTTCCCGCCGAATAAATTATTTTTTTGAAAAATACTACTGGGAAATAAATATCATGCAGAAACTTTTCGAATAATTTATTTGTATAATCGTAATTTTTTTACGTTTTCGCGGGTGATAATCGTTATTGATTTTCACGTAGCTGGGTGATGCAGTGTTCACAGCAGCGACGTAAGAAATAAAAATCAGCCAAAGATCAGGCAGTTTTCAATTGTGAAATAAAAACAAAAAATGTCAATACCCAGTTTGAAATTATAACTGGATTATAAATTATCAATTTATCAATTTACCCAACAACAAATTTCAAAACTATCAAATTTTGACTTTTGGCCCTTTGCAAATTTATTTATAAATTTCAAGATTATCAAGTTGCCTAATTACTATTCCGGATATTGTACAATTTTCCACATTGATTATTATTCCAAAATTACAAAACTGGCGAATCTTGACTTTTATTTATAAATTTTTATTTTATCAAGTTACCCAGCAATAAATTTCAAAACTATTAAATTTCAAAATTAGGCTTTATGCAAATTTATTCATAAATTGCAAACTTATCAAGTCGCCCTACTATAAATTTCGACATTACACATTATAAATCTGGAAAATTGTGTAATATCGAAATTTCAAGTCGGGGTTACTTGATAAGCTTCCGGTTTATAAATAAATTTGCAGACGGCCTACTTTCAAAATTTTTCGAATTCTAAATTTGTAATTTTGAAATTTTTTGCTGGATAACTAGATAAATTTATAATTTATAATCCAGTTATAATTTCAAACTGTGAAAATTTGCAAATTTACATACAATCATAAATTGTCTTATTTGTCAAATTTATGCGTTTGCAACTGTTATTCTTGCAAAAAAAGTCCACTTCAATATTTTATAGGAAATTGTGTTCACATTTTGTGTTTTTGTTTCCCAATTGAAAACTGCCTAATCTTTGGCTGATTCTCATTTCTTCCGTTGCTGCGGTGAACACTGCATCATCCAGCTACGTGATAATCCATCACGATTATCACCCGCAAAAATGTATAAAAATTATGATTAAACAAATAAATTATTAGAAAAGTATCTGCATGATATTCATTTTCCAGTAGTATTTTTCAAAAAAATAATTTATTCGGCGGGAAAGCATTAAAAATTTTTACGTTTGATTTATGTTTGATTTTCATGAAAAATAGAAAAGTTATATACTTTTTAAAAATTTGAAAAATTAAAAAAAAATAGAAAAACCATTTTTTTATAGATCCAAAAATTTCATTCAAAATTTTCACTAGATACTAAATATATTTGAAAACTGTTGTATCCTAATGTTTCGATTAGTCCAGACTTTTAAAAATTAGTTTTTTCAAAATTTTCAAATTTTTTTTTCAATATTTACAAATTTTTGTGAAACTTTTTCATAGGTGGGTTAAAGACTTACAAATTATCCAAATAAAAATGTTGATGTTCATGAAAATTAGAAAAGTTACATACTTTTCAAAAAATTTTCAGAAAAATAGAAAAAAATATTTTTCTAAGAGATTAGAAACTATTTTTCGATTCGAAAAAAATTCAAAAAGTTTAAGCTTTTTCAAAATTTGAACGAAAATTTTTTGATCAGGCACATTTTTTTGATATTTAAGATTTGGTGAAACCTTGTTTTTGGTTTTTGTAAGGATTTGTAATTTTCCAATTTTTAGTGTTAAATACCAAAATTAAATATGTTAATAGCAAAATAAAAAAATTAAAATTTATAGTGCATACATATTTTGCTTATTCTACTTTTAACTGTAATAACAACTGCAATGAAATATAATAATTTGAATCTTATTTGTAAATCGTACGAATTATTATTTTTTAACTTTTTAATTACAAAAAAGAGCGACTGAGTCAAAAACTCAAGTGGCTACCGTAGACTCCTGTAACTCGAGACCTACGCGCGGTGAGGTCCTTTTCTTTAATAGCTAACATCTCGTAAAAATCATTCAAGCTATTTTAGAAAGAAACTCAAGGAAAGTAATAAATATTAAATTAAAACTTCGCAAAACCTCGGATATTCGACAAGTTTTCTTTCTTTCGTTCACAAATCCTCCGGAAAAAATATACATGAAATCAGTGCCGTACCTATTAAAAAAAATCAAAGTCGGATTGAACCAACACCCTTAATATAAAAATTCCGTATAAAATCTAGCTTGGCTCTAGAAAGTACTTCTATTTAGACTATGAAACAGAAGGCGTGATTTGAAAAGTTGCTTGTGTTTTCAGTGCTCTCTCATAGAGCAGATTTGTTAAATTAATTATTCACTAAGTATCTGTTGATCTGAGGCACCAGAAATTGTTAACTGGTAAAATAGAGAATGAAAGACAAAGCTAATATAAAAAATTATTGCTGAATAAAGATATTTTATCCTTAGGTTTTCTAGGAAAGTAATTTTGTTTTTCGTATGACATGTATCCAGTACTCATGTACATTAAAATGACATATTTCCTAACCTTAAATATTATGCAGTGCTACCAACAGCACTCAACTTTCATCATGCAATGCAATTTAAAAATTGCTACCAAAAAAGTTGGCAACAATAACCGGAACCGGATTGCAAGAATCAGATGTTTGCCATGCAGCCATTCAGAGTGCATACGTTTCGCTTTGCGACCACGAGGTTTGAAGTTTTCCAGATTCTTTTTTGACATAAGGACATTTAAAAAAAAACGTCTCACATAAAAACTATTGAAATTAATCAATTTTTTACTCCTAATAAAAATTTTGATTCAGTGCAGGAATAGGCCCTAATGATTTTAAAAATATGTAATTCTAGTATTTATGGAGTAAAATGGGAATTCAATTTTGAGGCTGGCTCCTGGTTCAAAAACATTTACAATGAACTTATTCTTTTTTATTAATAATACCTGGAAACATTCTGCCAAAAACGTACATACGAGCTCTATTTCATTTTTCTTATAGAAATTTGGAATTTCTTAACATTTTCAATGCAGCTCATAGTGCTTTTATGTCAGGAATGATTTAATTATAAAAATAAGTATTAAATTTGCAATCTATGTTACATCTAGATCTACTGGATTTCACTAGATTCACTAGAACGCGCCAGTACCGTTGGTGTAGATAGCGGCTAGTCGATTAGAGCGTTAAATTTGCGCACCGCCCCAACATAGTTTCTCGAGATAGCGCCAGTATAGACTCGTGGCGCTCTAGGCTGGAAAAGTATAGCGCCATGAATTATTTTCGCATGAGCCCTATGACATTTTTCAATCTTTTGTTTAATTCAGAAATAAATTTGAATGTAACTGGACACTATTAACAACTAAAGAAAATGAAATTTTTTTAATGTAATAGACAAAATGATAACGAATTGTTGAAAATGTAATTGCTAACAAAAAAGGATTCTGCATCAGTGATATGTTAATGGTTGGGATCAGTGCTGATTTTTCTGGAAATTATTGGTATTTGCGAAACTGCGTGGTGATAAAAATTCAACATTTGATTCTTACATACATACTTACATACAAGTGTATACATTACCACATTAGAAATGAAATACAAGCATGAAAGAATCAGTCAAATCATTTTGCCCTGAATACCCGAGTTGAAATTTAGGGCCCTACTTTGAAGCCGTAACTCCTATCTTAACACTGTACAAAAAAAGGATAAATTTTGTTGCAGATCATTTTGCTCCAACGATCATTTCACACTCGATATCATAATGATTTGTCCATTCGTATCAATTTGATCTTATTTTTTGGTTAATTTGTCAGACTAAACAAAATGACCACCAATCTTGGCACTGGTGTCATGAGGACATAACCTTAAAATGGTGTCTAACTGCACGCAAGTGACAACTACACTTAAAAGGTGATGTTTTCTAATATCAGATTTCGTTGTTTTTTCAACTTTTCAAGTACATTGCACGATCAGAAACCATAAAAAGCTTAAATATGAGCTAAAGTACTCTAAGAACGTCAGCTATCTTGGTTTGACTTCATAGATGATCCCGAATCAGATAATTATGATCTCAAAATTCGATCATTCATTTTGGCCGATCAAAATGCTCTTGAAATCAGTATCATTTTTGTCGCATATCAAAATGATATTGATTTCGATATCATTTTAAACACTTTTTTTACCTTGAGTAGGCGCTGGAAGCAGTAAAGTAGGTCTAATTTAGAACCTACTTTACTGCTTCCAGCGCCTACTCAGAGTAAAAAAAAGTGTCCAAATCGGTCGTTTTTCTACATTTAGCGCCCAAGTGGGTCATGTTTTAAGATAAATAAGATACTATTTTTAAGCTCAAACTACTACATGTAGGACTTGTCGCATCAAAGCAGGTTCTCTATAATTTCACACCAATATGGATGAATAAAAGTAAGATTTGTTAATTATCAGAAAAAATGAAATAACCGTAATACAGTAACACTCTAATAAAAATTTTATAACAATCGGTAAATTTAATAATAATTATTAAATATATATTTCAATATATTTTCGAAATGTTTTATTTAATTCATCATATTTGTTGTTAGCGATAGAAAATATTTTATTCTTATAATTTTTTATGATTCTACATCAGCTACATGACTGTTGAATACACACACTTTAATTAATTATTGATAAAATTGTTTATAATGATTTATGAACCGACATCACTCAGTAATTTTCCAGGATGAATCTCAATCTTATACAAATTTTCAGCATTTCCATTTTCTGTGATTAAGCATTGCAAAGAAGTATATATTTACACTATATAAATAATAATTGACAATTAGGTTGTATCTTAAATTAAATATTTTTGTAAATTGAGTGTGCATTCAGTCATTAAAGTGACCAATGAGTTCAGTAACCTAAGTAACATATAATTTTTAATTCATTCTCATGAAGTTCGAACATTGTATGCTAAAAATATTCAAATTAGGGTCCATATTGAAGGGGCGGTAAAAACAGGGTCAAAAAAGGGTTTTTATTTCTAAAAACGTAGGCTCTGTAGATTCAGAGTAGATTCAAAGACGTTTTACAGAGTCAAAATAATTTCTTGAATCTGAAGACTTTAGCCACTAAAGATTCAAAGTAGGGCCTATATATTAAAATGGAGTCAAATCAGGGTTTAAATAAGGAGCTGCAACTTTAAAGTAGGATTTAAATTTTGACATAGGTAACATATAATCAAACCATAATACTCAAAACAACATTTATTTACCTAACGGATGTATAAACTTGAAAAAAAATCTATATACCTGCAGACTTTTGAGCAGTTCTGGCAAATTTCTAATTCATACAAATCTCGAGGATAGAGTTTTTTCAAAAGTATATCTTTTGAATCGATTATAGTTTTACGTTTTATCGTGACGGTGATTATCTTGATCCAAATGGCAAAAGTAGAAATAAATTGAAACATTGTTTCCATATTATTGAGCATGTTCCCAGGTTCTCGTAGAAGATATATCAGAATAGAAAATGTAAAAATAGAATAAATAGTTATCATAAAGATAGAGTAAAGGCGGTAAATCCAAATCCTCCATTTTGAATTCCAAGTTAATGGCCTCCACATTCCAACATATTGAAATGCTGTGTATGACACTTGGCCGATATACATTTTCAGACTTCTTTATATAATCAGTTCCTACAAATAAACGTTTATAATCAGTAATCCCTATATATACAAACATACATACATACATACATACATGCATATATGCATACATACATACATACATACATAGATACATATATATATATTTTCTCTTTGATTAAGATTTGGAGAATAAGCATGCATATAATAGGAACGTTACTTTTGTTATGGACATAATATTTCTTCTTTCTTTAATCGGATGTCTTTAGTTTGAATAATGGAGTACTGAAAATCCAAGCTGTTCAGTTTTTAAAAAGTGATACGAAAATTCTGACGAGAATTTAAGATAAGAATGATCAATTTTGAGTAAGTTGTTTTTAAGCTGCAAATTACAACATGTAGCATGTATATAACCAAAGTTGAGAAAGAAAAAATACATAAATATGATGAAAAAGAAATAATTTTACTCTCTTTGTGATTTGTTGTTACCATCAATACACCATAACGATTGTCATAAGACTGTGAGTTCCTTTCTTCGTATGAAATTATTCATCCTCCGTCTGTTGCGACATTGTCTTTAATAATTATAGTCATACGTGGAAAATTCTAAAATAACTCGTGGAATTATCTTGCCATCGTTTCCTGCTTATAAATAATTCCTTATATCTTTTGCAACGAAATCAATAATCATTGGATAAGGGTGCATAATAAAATGTGCTATGGACGTTTTCGTATATTTCCGTATAGTTGTCTGAGAAATTGTAGCGGCAGAACATTATATCCTCCTTTATTATTTATGACACTGACAATTTACATAATTCTCTACAGTTTATAGTTTGTATCGAGAAAATTGCCATAGAATAGCTTGTCCTCGTATTTTACGTTTACGTGTGAAATCTATTCAACTTAAAGCAAAATGTCGCTTGAACATAAATTAATTTCTTTCTTATTTTGAAAAATATACCAGAAAAAGACTACAAGTAAGAGGTAACAATGTCCAAGGTAAATTTCTATTCAAAAAACGTTTATTTTACATTATTCATTGTTATTTCCATTAAAGTCTTAATAAGTGTGTGATTGTTTAGCTAAGCAACATACAATTATTATTTCAATAATGAGTATTAATATTAATTAGCTATCTGGAAGCAAAATCTCGACCTGCTTTCGTATTTACAACCAGTTTTGCAGCAATATATCATGAAAATTTTGCAATTATTATTGTTAAAAACTTAATTTGCTTTTCATTACATGAAATGGAACTACCGGATCGAATAAGGACCCATACATTTTTTTGTCGAAAGCAAGACTGCGACTATTGTTTTATATCACAAAAAAGTTTATGTTTTGAAAATAAATAACATTTCAATTATCCATTTAATTGTTTTGAGCATTATCATACATCTTTGATGTCAGTGTTTTGCTCTGGAAATATTAGTATTAAAAAAATATCTGCCCGCCGCGCGGACGCATATTTGTCGCACGCTGTGCGCGTGGCTCTCAACTACTATAAATTTGTGACTGTGAATTCTTTTCTGTTAAAAGAGCTTCGCTTGCAGGTTTGAGCGCATCTGGGACGCGCAACTGTTGTTTCTCCCTCTTTGCGATCGGTTTTTGTACTCTACAAATGTTGTGCATAGACATTTGAAAATGAAATGTCAACGGAAGGAAAACTTTAATTTCGTGATTGTGAACTCGCTTTTGTTAAAGCTTTTTCGGCTTTAGCGAACACTTTCTCATTACATTCTCATCATTCTCATCACATTCTCATTGCAAAATGATGTAACATTTTATGTTACACACATTAAAATATGTATCATTTGAATAAATTTATATCATCACAATTTATAATAAACATGAAAATTGAAACAAACTTATTCTTATTTTCTTGCTTGGATCATTCTTTTTATATATTGGTTCTTATACATTTTTTTCTTTAATTTAATTTTTGTTTTGTTTTCAATGTAGTTTTTTACTACAAAACTGCGCTTGGCATTTAAAAAATATTAGTGACAAACTTGTAGATATTTCTTGGTTGCATAAATTTTGTCTCATTTATTCAATATTGTTTTTTAGCTACACAATTTTTGTCGATTTATCTCATTTCGTAAGTTGCTTTGTTTGGCAACAAAATTGAGTTATTGCTTTTTCATTCTTTTTTGTGAAATTAAAATTAAAATTTTTGATTTTTTTAACAAACTTTATAAAATCATGAGGATAATTTTGTGAATTGTAAACAGTTCGTAGTTTTGTGTCTCAAGCATTTTAAAAAAGCTCTAACTTTATGTATTTTTATCAAAAATGGCTGGTTGACAAACTCGATATTCCTTTTTGTTACCTCAAACTGTATGTCAAAAACCAATCCAATCCGACTAGCCTTTTGAAAGTTATCTGGTATAAATAGAGTCAGCACCAGCATCACCCTTCATCAGCGACGACGGCGATGCCGCACAGTGGTAGAAAATGAACTTTTTTCGTTCATAAATGTCCAAGGCCTTTAATTTTAGTCCGACTTTGAATTTTTTTCTAAATAAAAGTTCACTTAATTGTAAAGAGCTTTACGCTCCAAACTTTTGGCTGATCTATTTGTTTATGAATAATTTTCGCACGCAAAGTATGGAAAAACTGAAATTTTGTACATAACAATTTTTCGTGCTGTAATAAATGTTTAGGTACAAGTGCTAAAAGTGCTTCACAATGATGCAGGATTGACTTAAGATAATAAATATTTATTATTATTTGCTGAAATATAATAATTGAAATTTTTTGAACAAAATATATAAATAAATACAAAATTTTTGCTATTTCGCATAGAAAAAAAATGTTGAAACTAAAAATGTTTTAAGCTGTTGGACGAATGACTGCTAGTCAAAAACATATTTCAGAAGTTAACAATAACCATTGTTATAACTAATTATCGTGAGAAAATATTCAAATTCAAGGTTTTATAACATTTTAGTTTTCTTTAATCATTATAATGGTTACGGGTATTCCTGAAAAATGTATCATAATATTTAGTAAAATATAAAAACTTAAATATTTACAAAGAATTTAGATAAACAAATTCGAAATGCTGGCAGTTTTACTTGGAAAGAGTCAGGTTTTCAATCGCAATAAATTGCGAATGAATCATAACACTGCGTGCTAGAATTTCTTATGCCAAGCGCAGTTTTGTTGTAAAAAACTACATTGAAAACAAAACAAAAATTAAATTAAAGAAAAAAATGTACAAGAACCAATATATAAAAAGAATTATCCAAGCAAGAAAATAAGAATAAGTTTGTTTCAATTTTCATGTTTATTATAAATTGTGATGATATAAATTTATTCAAATGATACATGTTTTAGTGTGTGTGAAACATAAAATTTTACATCATTTTACAATGAGAATGTGATGAGAATGATGAGAATGATTCAACACAAAACATTTTGACAATAACCCACCAACTTAGTAAGAAAACCCCCAATTTTGCAAATATTTATGAACATCAAATGAAATTTTAATTGGATAAAACCTTATGTTTAAATATTTTGTCACAAGAATGATTAATAACATGCGAAAGGGTCAAATTTTCAAAACTTATTTATCTAAATTGTTTATGAACATTTAAGTTGTTATATTTTACTAAATATTATATCAAAGATACATTTTTTTGAAATATTCGTAGCATCTCTAGGGATTAAAAAAATTTAAATTTGATAAAACTTGAAATTTAATAATTTTGTCACGAGAGGTATTTACAACCGTGGTTATTGTTAACTTCTCAAATATTTGTATTACTAGCATTCATTCACCCAATAGCTTAAAATATTTCCAGTGCAAAACTTTTTTCTATGCTAAAGGGCCAAATTTCTGAATTTGTTTATCGAACAAGTTTATAAAAATTTAAATTGTTATATTTTATAAAATATAATTCAATATTTATTATTTCAATGAATACCCGAAGACGTTCTGGCAATTGAAGAAAACTATATTTTGGAAAAATCTTAAATTTTAATATTTCGCCACAAGAATTGCTTATAACAATGGTTATTATAAACTTTTAAATTACTTTTATCATTAAATGTTATTCGTACAATAATAGGAAGTACTTTTTGCAAAAAATGTTCTTACTGATAATAATATTATTTGCCGATTTATTCATAATATTCGTTTGTTACAAATAAATGGAATAATAAAAAAATTATCGGACCACAATTAAAGGCTATCGGACATTAGGAAATTTTATTATAGGTTTCAAAGAAAATTTACAATTTTTAAATAACTCAAGCACATGTTAAGACTTTTCACTGGAAAACCGTTAGCGTAAACACAGAAATTAGGCTTAAAGGAAGGCTTAAAATTTTTTTAAAAATTTGGGATGCCAAGTTAACGTTTTTTGCGGTAAATCGGTATTTTGAATTTAAAAAAATCATTCAGTTTTCAGATTTCACATATTTTTTAAAGTATTAATCAGTGTCATTAAATTCACAATTTTGTTTTTTCCGCCTCTTAAACGGGAAATGGGTACTTTTATTAAAAGCGTATTTCGCTTTTTACGAAAATTAAATTGTTTTAATAACTTTAGATTATGCTTGCGTTTTTCACGAAAAATCAGTATAGATTTTAACACAAAATTTATAACTTCAGAATAATTTTAGGCTATGCTAATATTTTCCATCGGAAATCTATTATTCCAAACAAAAATCCTTTGACTTATAATTTTTCTCAACCTTAGGCTTTGTTACTACTTTAAATCAGTAAGTGTTGCTTTTTAAGAAAATTCCTGGAGTCAGTTGCAACATTCTTATATTCGAAATTATATTTTTTCATTAAAATTAAGACTACTAATCGCTCTTAATCTTACAGAGTTATTAAAATATTGTATGTCCTTAGTTTATTGCCAACTTCTATTAAATTTACTTAAACCTTGAGGTTTTATAAAAATGACATACACTCCAATTAGTATCAACTTTCATTAAAAATATTATATCTTAAATGATCACTCAAAAATTCTTCTATTTCGTTAAATCTTGTATTTACAAAGCAGTTTGAAGTTTTTAAGTAGAATGCAGGTTGGCTAATTTTGTATGGTATTGCGGATTTTTGACATTCGAAGAATCTGAAATAGTCTTTAAAGCTTTAATCAGCATCTTTTTATAGAAATAACGTATTACAATGGTTTCTTTGGCATTAACTAGCAACCAGGTGTGTAAACAAAATCTTCGGTTTTATGAACAAAAAAATAACCATTTTATAAATAAATTTTCACGTTCCTTAAGTAAAATGTACGCAATTTCTATAATCTGTAACTTTTAATTCAAAATAAAAAAATAAAACTACAAAAAAACTACATATAATTGAAAATGTAAACAAATTTTTTCAAACCACTTTTACTACCTTGCAAATGGCTACCATTGATGGTGAAACGAAAGAAATAGAAATGACCAAAAACAGTATATGTAAAAAAAGTTTTTATTTACTTCTTTTTAATTATTAGTATTTATTGTCCATACAGTAAATGAATATGACTCCAAATTGCACAATAATCAACTTCTTAGGTCGCTCTCAATTCACTCATGAATTTTGACTTTTTTCCATATTTACCGAAGCATTAAGGGCATGTGACACAGCTAAATACGTATATTACCGACCTCACTTTGTCAGTTCACTGAATATTTTTTTGAACCTAAGAACTTTCTTTGTAAATAAAATATCGAGCTGAAAATTTGGAAAATGTATTAGAGTGCAATGAATTACGTTTAGGTACTGCATGTTGGTAGGAACTTCACTGAAAATTATTTAATCTTTTTTTTGAACCTCGACATTTTTTGAACGTTCGAACTTTTTTTAGACATAAAATAAATAATAAAAGTTGTAAAAAAATGTTTCAACTATCAATCCCATCGGTATCAGCCGGTAACGTAGTACACGAAAATACGAACCCTGGCGGACACTAGACGAGGCTCTAGAGGGTTCGTACTTTCGTGTACAACGTTACCGGCTGATGCCGATGGGATTGATACTTGAAATTCTTTTTTTGCATCTTTTATTATTAAACTTTGTACTTAAACGTAGTTTTCTTTCAGCTCTTGCATTTTTCAAAGTTTGAGACCGATATTTTATGAATAAAAAAAATTCGAACGTTCAAAAAATGTCGAGGTTCAGAAAAAAGATGAAATAATTTGTGCTGAAGAAAGGAGACTTACTCTGAAAAGTGAGATTTTTCAGAGCGAGCAGTCGAAGTCGATCCGAAAAAAGCGACTCTTTGGAGAGAGGGAAGACTCAAGAAATCTGCGCTCTCGACTGTCAACTTTATTTTCACAGAAAGAGATAGTTTGTAGATGCAATTCATGGGCGGGATATAGATGAGACGCATAGATGTAGTGGTAAGTGGTGGGAGTCGTTTCACGGAATCTCGAGCTCTCGAGCAAAAGCCCGATATCTCGGATATCTTACCACTTAATTAGTAGCAATTCAAATACTAACACAAGGCGTAAAAACCTCGATTTTGATTTTTTTAGAGTAATCCCCCTTTCTTTGGCGCACGTCACATGTAATGTTAAAAGCAAATGAACAAATAAATTTGAAAAGGAACTTTTTGTTTAACTGAAGAAGGCAGAAGAAAGTTGAAAATTTCAGAAAAACATAAATTTTATTGAAATTATCTAAGAAAGGATAGTTATAAATAATAATAAGTTAATTAAAGCACTATTTTTTATAACTTGTATTAATTATCACCATACTAAGTTAGAAGTGGACAAAAAGTTGAATATTTCACCCAAAAAAACCGCAACTATCTAGCTTAAATATAGGAGAAAATAGTTATAAACAACAATAATTTGTTCATCCATTTAAGCTTGTTAGATTTTTTTAATTTGTACCACACTCTAGGTGCAAAGTGGATAAAAATTTGGAATTATAAGAACAACCGCAATTTTCTAGCATTATTGAAATTGATTATCATTAAAAATAATAGATTATTTAAGTAATTAATTTTTAGAATTAATTAATTATCCGTCTCACTCTAGTTTGAAATCAAACAAAGAGCTGACAATTTAAAAAAACTGGAAACATTCAAGCATTATTCAAATTAACTATTATTAACAACAATAATTAATTATTAAAACAATTAATTTTTTTAATTTAATTAATTATCTACCTTAATATAATTTTAAATTGGATAAAAAAATTTAAAATTTTAAAAAAAGACCGCAAGACCTTCTAAACACGAGTATAAAGTAGAATCTCATATATTAGCAATAATTTGCATTACAAAACGTAATAAAATCATAATTAGTGCCAAAAACACGAAAAAAACCATTTTGCACTTCAGGGTTAGTTTAGAATGCTATAAAACAGACTTTTGTGGGTGATGTGTGAAAAATAATATTTCATTCGTATTTTATAGTTTATTGTTAAGACAAATGTTGTGTTATTTTAGTTTTAGCTGATAGTGAGTTTTTTTTCCTGTCTTTTTTATCAAGATAAAATTTCACAAAGCTAAAATGGCCAATTTTGGCACTTTCTCCTTTTATATATTGTTTATATGTGAAAAAATAAAAAAATCGCAAACAAAAATTCTCTTAAAAATTTAATGCTGAGCATTTCTAGAAAAAAGTATATCTTTGACAGAGATTTCGCGAGTTTAGTCACAAAATTAATTGATTTTGGTCAAATAAAATTTTCCGTTTTTTCATTTTTAGTAAAAAAATCAAATTGATTAAAAAAATGTCTCAATTGCATGAATACCATGAATTTCTTCAATTGCTCAAATTCTCAGAATTGTTTAGTTTTCCTGAATTCCTTGAATTCTGTGAATTCCACAAATTTCTTGAATTTTGTAAATTTCTTGAATTCCATGAATTCTTTGAATTCCATCTAGGGCTTGAATTCCATGGACACCTTGAATTTCATTAATTCCTGGAAATTATTGAACTCCTAGAATTCCATTGAAGTACAATAATCTCTGGTTTTATTGAGGATTTCACTGGTAATAACAAGAAACGCTTAAAAAAAGGAAGAGTATCTTAGGAATCCTCACTTTATTAAAGATAGGCTGAAAAAACGCATTTAAAATCATCTTTTATAACTTTGCAAAATTTTAAAATAATCATAATTTTGGTGTCTGCAATTAATAAACGTATAGAATTTTAACTTAGCTTACAATCAAACTAAAAAGTTCTACGTAGACTTGAGATTTCCCAAGAAAAAACAAAATTCAATTGCAGGTGTATAAAAACAGTTATTTTCATCAATTCGTCGGAATCGCATCTTGTCATACAGTAGCACTTACCTATTTTGTCCCTTCAGCAACAAAATATTGAGACGGAAATACTTTGCTATAAGGTATTCTTTTTAATAATAACTATTTCGGAAATTAAAAATGTATTATTTATTTTTTTGGCGAACTTTAAGTATAGGTAGAGACTTTCAGCTTGATCAGAAACTGCGCTAGCAACCCCAGGAAAAAATCAACTCGTCTTTTTAACAATAACACGTTATTAAAATTAACTGAAGGAAAATTAACTTACAATTGATTCATATTAAACAATACGAATTTTCAAAGGAATTAAATTGTTTTAGAGTTGTTATATAGATCCAGAGAGTGAACATAACTGATTAACAAAATAATTTGGTAAGAAAATGACCTAAAGCCAAATAGAATCACTAATTTTTTTTATATTTTGTCTATATTTACTACAAACATACAAATTATAAATATTTTTGAATTTTTCATTAATGCACGCATAAACACTGAGATAAAAAGTTGGTCTGAAATAACAGCATCGTCCTGTACTCTTTTGGTGGGAACTGTAAATTATCAATCAATTGATTTTAGTCGTTCTAAATTCCTGGGAATCCAAATCATCTGGAGTATGTTTCACCAAGTTCTTTTTTTATGAATGTTGTGTCAGCGTATTACTAGATCGGGAGCAAATAGGGTATGTAATTTAAAAATTTCTTGTTTTAAATTATGATCTTTTCTTTTCACATTCTTCTGATGTCTGTTGACTAAAGTATTAATTTGAATAATTAATAAAATCACCTTCCATAACTTTATTGTAGAAGAAGTTTCAATTCGAGAACGCAAATGAGTCAAAAGCTCACTATTTGTTTGTCAAGATGTGCGACGTTTCGTTGGCATGGGTTCGCCAACCTCATTAGGCATTATGAATTACCAGTTAAAACATCATTTCTGTTAAACACGTCTAAGCATTTATTTACTTCTGTAAGACGCGTTAAACTGAAATTATGTTTTATGAAGTGCTTCTTATGACTGATGAGGTTGGCGAACCCATACCAATGAAACGTCGCACATGTTGACAAACAAATATTGAGCTTTTGACTCATTTTCCTTCTCCAATCGAAACTTCTTCTCAAATAAAGTATTTATTGTTAAATGACAAGATTTTACTTAATTTTTGTGTGAAGATTTTATATTTCGAGGTGCGTTACGATTTGTGTGAATATATTATAGTGAAATTTAGAACGTTTTTATTACTCGTGTTGTGTTGATTGATGTTAAAATGAAAAACTAGAAATATCACCTTCTGTCCTAAATATCATGTAAAGGGATAAACATTATATTATCACATTTTGCCCCTGAATTCCTATATTTTCGGCATATAAAAACAAAAATTTTGCTTGATCTGCTCTCTTTCAAAAAAAACTTTCTAATAAATCGAGGTCTAGTATATTTTTGTAAACATAGCTTAAAATTTATATGTAAGAGAAATTCTAGTAGGACTTCCGTTTCCAACATGAAAGTGTAAAGTAGTGGGAATTGTTGATGCTGAGTTTTTCTGATATTGTGGTGAAATTTGAAATGAGTGGATTGTGGGAATGTGTAGAAGGGTGTGGAGGTGAGAGATCTTATTGAGGGATTGTGAGATTGCAAATGAGGGGTAGACATTTTGGAGGATTGAGACAGATTTGTGTGGAAGTTTGTTTGGAGATTCGTGACAGGGTGGGAAGACTGTGTGGACGGAGTGGTAGTAGCAGGGTTTGGTAGCGACATAGAAAGGCGAGACAGGTAACAGACAGCGACGGTAGAGGCAGGGAAGCATAGAAGGCGGGAATATTTGAATTTGATTAATGGCTAGTGGAGCGAGTATCTCCTCGGAAGAAACAGAGTTAGAGCAGGAAGTGTTCAGTACGTCGAAAGAGATAAAGGAAAAGAAGGCAAGGGGGAAGTAGAAAAAAACTATAGAAAAGAAAAGATTAAGAGCAAAAAGCGTAGGGTCAATAGAAGCATTTATCAAAAGGAAGAGAGGAGAGAGGGAAAGCAGTGAAGAGAAGGGAGATATCGGGGCGAGTGTAAAATACCAGAAAATGTTTAGATCTCCGCCGGAAATGCAGAGTTTGGTAGGGAAAAGCGATATAAGGGAGGGTGCTGACGGTAGCGGAGATGAAAATGAAATATCGATGAAAGAAGAAAGACTAAAGGAAATTAGAGAAGTGATGATAGAGGTAATGGCGATTTATGAAGAAAAGCAGGAGAGAAGGGGAGAGGAATTGAAGAAGGAAATTAGGCGGGAAATGGCTGAAGTTAAGAAAGAAATAAAAAAATGGGAAGAAATCCGGAAAAAGTTGGAAAAGAGGATGGAGTCATTGGAGCAAAAACTAGAGAAGCAGGAAGAAGTTAATAATGCAAAGGTAGAGGAGATAAAAGGTAGGATGAAGAAACTTGAATACTCGAACGGGAATCGCGGTGGGGGCGAGAGTGGGAATAAGGAGATGGAAAGGCTGAGAAACATAGAACAAAGAATAGAGAGGAAAGAGCGGGAAGAAAGAAAATTAAACATAGTGATAAAGGATATAAGATTAGAGGGGAAGAAGCTGAAGGAAGGGGTGGACGGAGTACTAAAAAGGATTGATGCTAAGGTAGAGATAGAGGAAATGCGAAATATAGGTAGGAAAGTGAGAAGAGGTGAGAGAATAGTGCTGGTGAAACTAAAGAAATGGGAGCATAAGAGGGAGGTGATGACAAAGAAGAGGCTAGCTATTATATGGTAGTCCGGAGAGAATAGTGGATAATTTGACATGGTTAGAAAGGAAGATGCAGTATAAATTAAGAAAAATAGCGGAAGCGGAAAGAAAAAGGGAAAGAGAACATGGGTTAAGTATGGCAGAGTTTAGATAGATGGACTATGGTGTGATTGGGATGAAGAAAGGAAAGAGATAGTAAGAAATGAGGTGCAGCGAAACTAGGAGAGGAAGGAACGGAAGATAGGAAAATAAGAAATAGTAAGAAGGAAAAAAAGATGAGAAACGAAAGTAGGGAAGAATGGAAGATTTGATACTGGAATATAGCAGGATTATAGAGAAAGGATAAGGAGTTTATGAGAAATTTGACACAAGTGGATGTAGTCATAATGATGGATACGTGGTTAGATGCAAAGGGATGGGAAAGACTAAGGGGAAGGTTACCAAGTGGTTACAAATGGCAAGTGCAAAATGTAAAGAGCAAGAATAAAAAGGGCAGAGCAATTGGAGAAATGGTGATGGGAATAAGGAATGAATGTATAACAGGGAAATATAAGAAAGACAGGAATGAACAAAAAGAAGGAGTAATAGTAGAAGAGGCTATGATGGGAGGAGAGAAGTGGAAGGTAGTGTGGATTTATGTAAACATTGATGTGCAGGAAAAAGCAGAGGAGATTAAAGAAATGATTGAAGAAAATAAAGAAGAGATTCGGATAATAATAGGTGGTGATTTCAATGCGAGAACAGGAGACAGAGGAGAAAGGGAATGGGGAGATGAGAGAGGAAGAAAATCCAAAGATAAGGTACCAAATGAAGAGGGAAAAAAGTTGTTGAAGAGCTTGGAGGAGTGGGGATGGTATATCTTAAACGGGAATATAAAAGGGGATAAAAAAGGAGAACTTACACGCTCAGGAAGTGAAAGGGGAACAGTAATTGATTATGTGATAGTGGATGATGAGGTAAGAGAGAAGGTTAAGAAACTAGAAGTAGGAGAATATATTGA
>NC_046662.1:34221759-34238131 GCF_010883055.1 Belonocnema kinseyi | reverse complement strand
AATATCAAAATGGGAGAGGGAAATGTGGACGAGGAGATGGAAAAAATGATAGGAGAAATAAAAATAGGATTAGAGTGCACAAGCAATAATGAAGTTAGTAAAAAGGGGAATAGAAGTGAGTGTGATGAAGACTGCAAAGAAAAGAAAAAGGAGGTCAGAAAGGAATTAAGAAAGTGGAGAAAAGAAAAAAGTAATGGGGAAGAATATAGGAAAAAAAAAGAAAGAGTATACTGAGTTGTGTTATCAAAAGAAAGAGGAAGAGAATAAAACGTTTAAGGAAGAGACGGAGAAGGCTAGGACGGAATAAGAGGTATGGAAGGTAGTAAATAGAGAAAGAAAAAGAAGAAAAAGAGTAAACAAATATATTGAAATGATAGAATGGAAGAAATATTTTTTGGATTTGCTAGTAGGCGTAGAGAGAAAAGTTGTAAAGGGAGGAAAATATGGTAGAGAAAGAGACAAGGAAGAGGAAATTTCAAGGGAAGAAATAGTTAAAGTTTTGGGAATAATGAAGGATGGAAAGGCGCCTGGTATAGTTGAGATTCCAAATAAAGTATGGAAATATGGAGGGGAGGAACTAGAGGAATGGGTAAGGATAATGTGTAATAGAGTATGGAGAGGAGAGGGATGGCCAGAGTTATGGAAAGAAGTAGGAGTTATGCCAATAGTAAAGAAAGGAAAGGGAGAGGAAGTTTAAGATTATAGGGGGGTGACGTTGATGCCAACACTGTATAAAGTATATGTAACTATTTTATCGGATAGATTAAAGATAGAAGTTGAAGAAAAAGAGATCGAGTCACCGAATCAGACAGGGTTTAGAAAAGGAATGTGGGTAATGGACAACATATATGTTCTGAACTATCTAGTAAATAAGAGAATTAAAAGGGAAAAAGGGGCAATGATAGCAATGTTCGTGGACTTAAAGGCGGCATTTGACTCATTACTTGAGGAGAAATAGAAAAAGTTATGATAAAAAAGGGAATAAGAGAGGGATTAATAAAGAGGTTAGAGAAATACTTAGGTGGGAAAAAGCTGAATGTAAATGTAGAAAAGACAAAGAGAATGAGGTTTAGAAAAGGAGGAAGAAGGAAGAAAGAATGGACAGGGAGATAGAAAGGAATAAAGTTAGAAGAAGGCAAAGAGTATAAATATTTGGGATATATCTTGCAGACCAATGGAGATCATACAGCTCATGTAAGAGAAAGGATAAAAAAAGCAGCAGGGGTAATGAAACAGATATGAGGAATAGGAACACGAAGGTTAAAAAAAAAATATAGAAGGAGAATGAGATTATTTGATACGCTGGTATGGCCGGTTTTAGGTTATGGAGCAGAGATATGGGGATGGAAAGAAAAGAAAGATATTGAGAGTTTACAACAAAGGTATATAAGGTGGACACTAGGGGCAGACTGGAAGACGCCATGATATATAGTGAGAGAAGAAGCGCAAAGGGATAAGTTAAGTATTAGAGCGGGTAAGAGGGCATGGAAATTTGAGACGAAGCTGAGGGAGGGAAAGGGAGGGGAGTTGGCGAGAAAGTGTTTGATGCAGGTAGAAGAGAGGAGAGGGAGGGCGATCGAATTAACGAGGTGGGAAGAAGAAAGTTCTTTAATGATAGAGAAATAGAAGACGGGACTAGAGTAAACTATGAGGAATTGGAAAAAAGGGAGAGGGAAAGACAATTAATAGAAAGATGCGAGGCGATTAAGGAATGAAAATACAATAAATGGTATAAGATGATAAAAAAGGAAGGGGTGCCAAAATATTTAGAAAAGGGATGGGGAGAGAGAAGGTGGATCAGAGTAGCAAGATTTAGACTAGGAAACGAGGTAAGGGAGGGGATGTACTGGGAAAAAGAAGAGAACAGAATCTGTAGAATATGTGAATGGGAGGAGGAAACATGGGAGCATGTATGGGAAGGATGTAGGAGAGGAATGGAAGATAAAGGAAGCTGGCAAGAAAATGTGGTTAGATTCTAGGGGAAGATGGATTAGAAGAAGAATGGATGAAGGAGTTGGAGGGTGTTAGAGAAGCGAATGAGGGCGAATGAAAGAATGCACGTGAAAAAGGTAAATGGTGGTATAAAAAAGTGAAACAAAAAGGAAAGGAAAGTCGCTTAGATTAGAAGCGTGAAAATTGTAAGTAATGGTAAAGTAAAAGTTAAGTAGACTAAGATGCGTTTGCGTTCTCATGCTCTCTCTCTCTCTCTCTCGCTTGCACTCTCGCTTTCGTTCGCTCGCTCACTCGCTTGCTAATAAGTCCTAAAGTGCGCTATCGCAGGAAATAGAAATAAGGAACTAGACATAAGACTTTATGTAAATAGTTTTAAGTAATTGTACATATAGAAAGGATAAGATTGTAAAAAAATATAGATTTAAACGGAAAGATTGTAAGGAATGGAAGTCATGTAAACCCTTAGGGGACACATTATGAATAAAGAGAGATGAATTCTATTACAGTAATTTATTGAAAAAAAAAGAAAGTTGAAATTTAAATAATGTGAGAACAAATCCGTCACCAGCCGCTTGTCCGTTTTATTTTGAACCATGTGAATATATTTTTACACAAATATAATCATTTCTCTGCAAGAGTAAGTGAAGTTGCGGAATGCCGAAACCGAGAGCAGAGCCCCAATAATTCAAACGACCCTGATTACTAGGAATAAAATATAATTTTTTGGAAAAATGTATATAATTGTCTGCATCTAACGTAATGTAAATAATATTATTTAATAACTAAATTCATTTTCCTTCTGGCGTTTTCATCTTCAGCATTCTTCTGAATTAGACTTTTCTTGTAGAGGATGGCTCAATTGTGATTATAATTAAATGTTAAACTAAAATTATTTCTTGAAAAAAGATCCTACTCCTTCTTCACTTCATTGGGAATCGAACCACAAAACTTCTGATTTCCGGTCAGGTGCTTTTCCAATTAAGCTATCAGAGGGATCAGAACAAGAACTCTTGATTCACGAAAATAACGCTGTTTTTAGCTTGGTGTTAATTATACATGTAATTATTTTAAATGAATCTGTTATATCATCTGCGAAATGTTACCTTACCGACAGTAGAAAATCCTCCAAACCATGAAGGCAGAAAATCCACAATATCTATCAAGTTAAGAACCTTCAATAACAGAAAATGTTTAACGTCTTAATCAGACTAGATAGAAAATAATATTTTCAAATTAAAATTAAAATTATTTATTGAAAAAAAGATCCTACTCCTTCTTCACTCCATTGGGAATCGAACCATAAAACTTCTGCTTTTCGGTCAGGTGCTTTTCCAATTAACTTGATAGATATTGTGGACTTTCTGCCTTCATGGTTTGGAGGGTTGTCTACTGTCGGTAAGGTAACATTTCGCTGATGATATAACAAATTCATTTAAAATAAATGTTAAACTTGTAAGAACTAGTAACTCGTCTATATGTGGATGGTGCTTGTTGTATTTAGCTATAGCGAAATATTTATCATTTATTTTAGAATATTTTACTGTTACGGAATTCAGCATCTCTTCACTCATCCGATCTATTGCAATAGATGTTTGATAATCTTTAACTGTTTACTCATTTTTAACAACAAATTAACTATTATACATCAATTGGCTGCTTGCTTGGAACAACCAGCATCGCGTACAATAATTTAATCAAACTGTAAAAGCCAGAAACCAGTAGAGTATACACAGGCCCTAAATGGCAAATGTCCTTCAAAATGATACAAAATTGAGAAAAAGTTATAAAACCTACACGAAAAAAAACTTTCAGCTGGAGCTACGTTATATATTCTTAACTTGGCCACATACTTTTATTTTTCAGCTAAACTTTACATGTGATAGGATAAGATCGGATATAATAGAATTTGATAGAATAGGATAGTATAGTATAAGATAAGATCTAATAGGATACGACATAAAATGATATGATAGGTTATGGTAGGGTATTATATGACAAGATTTGATATATTTATATGATACGATTTTTACATGATACTGGTAGTCTTGCGCGCGCCTATTTCTTTTAATGAAAAAGAATAAACCAAAAGCCCATCTTTTCGACGTTATACATATTTCATTAATGTTACACAATATTAGTATAAAATAATAAAAGGCACCAAGGGATGACTTCTATAGCTGAAACTGTAATTAATTTTTTATAATAGGATTTTTAAAAATTTTACATTTTTTGGTAGAAAATTAAATTGAACTATTTTATTCCAAATAAGCTTTTTACATTCTCATCATTTATGATTGAGAAAGTATCAGAATTTTCGGAAATTTGACATCAAACTTTTTCAACGAATCTCCACGTTTCGAGACCCAAGGAATCCGAAAATCAGGTTTCCAAGATGGCGTCTGTCTGTCTGTCCGTCTGTCTGTCCGTCCGGCCGTCCATTCGGCCTTCCGCCCGTAAATACGATAACTCTCGAAAAGATGAGCGAATCAAATTAATCTTTAGCACACTTTTTTAGGTCTTAAAAGAAAGGACGAGTTAGTGAACCAGCCATTTTTAATAAAAATTCAAAAAGTGAGCGCATTTTGAAAATTTTTGAAACAACTTTTTCCTTAATTTGAAAATCCAATGTACGGATATTTATAGTATTAAAAAGAACAAACAATTTATCCTTATGACTTTTTTCGATGAAAAGAAAATTCTCATATTTATAGGGTTTTCAAAATTTTGTAATCAACCGAAAATCAAAATTTGAAGCCGAAAAACGCACGATATGAAAAAAAGTCAAGAAAAGAAAAACATTTCTTTTTGAAAGCCCTCCAAGATTATCATAACCAATTTTTGGCTTTTCTTAAAAACTCCAAAATTCAAATTTTGATTGCACAAAAAATAATGGAAAATAAAAACATCCATTTTATGGTCAAACTATGTAGGATGTGAAAAAAGATGAATTAACAAAAAAGGTTATCCCAAAAAACATCTACAATTTCGTTAAGAATCACTTCTTGATAGGACGTGTACTTTTTGTTTTATTCGTGAAAAATAACGTTGAAAAAAAATTAAATAAAAAAAATGTATGGAAAAACGACGAAAGTTACGAGAAAAAAATCCAACAAAACCTGTTTACAAATGTCTGTCGGAAATCGAGCGCACCGCGCGAATGTCACGATGAGAATGTGTGCCTCAAAGTCTACAGAGCTGTGAGAAACTTATCGAGCGCGAAGCGCGAGATTCAACCGTCGCGAGCCGTAGGCGCGCTCAAACTTGCGAGCGAAGCGAGCCGCGCGCCAAGCGCGCAATGTGAATGTGCCCGCTAAACGGGCAGATTTTTTTATTAAAAATTAATTTATTTAAAATAACACTTTAAACCAATAAATACTAGAAAACTTATCATGTGGGGTGAAGGTGTTGTGAAAAATGTGGTTTATGGATGTAGATGGGGGGAAAGGTGTTATAACTGTTTTACAGAAAAATAGTCTTTTGACTTAAAAGTTTAAGGATTGGGAAACATTTTTTGATTTCCTAACTGAAAATTCTTTACTTGTTAAAAATTCGTTTTTCTACTTGAAAAATTAATAGTTTTAGTGGAAAACTCATCTCTTTGGTTGAAAAGATGTAATATTTTTAAAAAAAATTTTCGGAAATAAACTAATGTTTTGTGCGAAAAAGTAACTTTTCTACTTTTGATTTAAATTCGAATCTCTTATGGAAAATTAATCTCTATGATTGAAAATTCGTATCCTTATTTTTACAATACATCTCTGTTGTTGAAAATTTACATACTTGTTCAAAAATTCAACTCTGGTTAAAAATTTAAATAGTTTGTTGAAATTCTTTTTTTTTAAGATGTTCACCAGTACGTTTTTATTTGGAATCCTTTTTTTTAATGCATTTTCTTTTTGCTAAAGATTAATCTTTTTTTATTGAAAATTTCGTTATTCAGTTTAAAATTTATATTTGTAGGTTGGAAATTTAAGTATTTGGTTAAAACTTAAACTATTCCGTTGTACTATAAATGCAAATCTTTCATTAAAAAGGCAAATTTTTAACAAACCCGTTTACACTGAAAATGAAAAAGTTTCACTTTCAGTTTAAAAAAGTTAACGAATTTTCAACCAAATAGTTACATTTTCATTCAAACACCTAACATTTTAACAAAATAGTTTAACTTTTAAATAAGTAGATAAATTTTCAACCTAAAACTAAAAAATATGATTATTTGAAAACAATAACAGCTGAATTGAACAAAAAACTGCATTTCAAGAAAATTTGTAAGTTTTTAACCAGGGATAAATTTTTAACTAAAATAATGAATCTTCAATCAAAAAAATTAATTTTTAAAAGGTCTTTCAACCTCAAAACAATGAGAGAAATGTTCAACAAAAAAGATTAGTTTTCAACCAAAGAAAGAAAGAATTTTTAACAAAAGAATTGAATTTTCAACTAAAATTATGAATATTTTGCACAAAAAATATTCATTTTCACTCAATTAGTTTAACATTTAACCAAATAGACGAAAGCAAACAATTTTCAGTCAGGATAGAAAAAAAATTCAACTAAATTGTTGAATATTTTCAACAAAAAATTTCAAGAAACTTTTCCTTTATAGTTTAAAAATCAAGTAATTGGTTGAAAATTCCTCTTTTTTGTAAAACATTAAGGTTATTAGTTAAAAATTAATCTTTTGAACATACAATTTCTTTTACAAAGAAAAAAAAGCTCTCTTAAAATTTAATCTAAAAACAACATAATTCCTTTCCTGTTCGATTCAACGACTCGAAGTGCAGAACCTGCCTAACGTTAAACGGATTCGATTTCCTTTGAAATAATTTTCATAACACTGCTTTTCTTTGTTGTCGAAAATCAATTTTTTAACAGAATGTTTAACTATGAAATTTTTAATAGAAAATTGAATTTTTCAATTAAAGTGTAATTTTTTTTTTGTTAAAAATCTAACCAATTGTTTAAAAAATTATGGGTTTTGTTAGAAATTTATCGTTTTTAGTAGAAAATTAATCTTCTTGTTTGAAAATTCATCTTGCTGATTAAAGATTCAACCATTTTTTGGACAATTCTTATTTTTTGAAAATTAATTTTTTGAAGTGAAAATTTAACTTTCCATTTTTGGTTAAAAATGTATTGATATTTTTAATTAAAATTTCTTTTCGCAGAGAACTCAGGTATTTTCTTTTAATTACACTTCCGTAAATTGGAAATAACTTTTAGTAAAAACTGAACCATCCCATTTTTTCGTTGAATATTAAGTTCATAACTGAAGCGTCATCCGTTTCTATTTGAAACGAACCTTTTTGATTTAAAATTCAACTATTTTCTTCAAATTTATATATATATATATATTTAAATCAATTTCTATAATGATAAAATTTACTTATATTACTTTTGGTTAAAAAATTATATTCTTTAGATAAAAATCATATATTTGCTTGAAACTTTCTAGATTTTGTAGAAAACTCGTAATTTTTGGTAGAAAACTAATATTCTTGGTGGAAATTAATATTTTTCATTAAGGATTCAGTTATTTAAAAAAAATTGCTTTTCAGATTGTCAAAAACTAATTTCTTTAAAAGAAATTTCGATTCTACTATTTTGGTTGAAAATTGATATTTTAAATTGAAAATTGACCTTTTTTACTTCATAATTCATTTTTTTTAATTTTTATGTTTTGGTAGAAAATTAATCCTTTTGGTTTAAAGTCGATCTTTTTCGTTCATAATTGAACTATTTGGAAACAAATTTATCTGTTTCCATACAGTATTTGGAAATTCAGAATTTTGTTGAAAATTCTTCATTCTTGGTAGAAAATTAAACTTACTAATTGAAATTTTATCTTTTTTCTCGAGGATTCTATTATTTTGTTGAAAATTCCTTTCTCTGCGAAAAATTAATCTATTTAAGAGAAAATTCGATTATACCATTTTTTATGGAAAAATGATATTAAAAAAATGGATCCTTTCTTGTTAAAAATTTTTATATTATTTTAAACCTTTTTTTCAAGTAGAAAATTAATTTTCGCAGTTTAAAATTCATCTTTTTCACTGAGGGTTCAATTTTTGTTTGAAATTCCTTCATAGTTAGTTAAAAATTAATTTATGTAAGATAAAATTGGATTATACCATTTATGCTAGAGAATTGATATTTGAAAGTAAAAATTGATCTTTTTTAGTTGAAAATTCAACCTTTTGTTTGAAAAAGCACATATTTCTATAAAAATTCAGGTTTTTTGGTAGGAAATTGGTCTTCTTGGTTGAAAATTTATCATTGTGATTAAGAACAAAACTATTAAGTTGCACATTCCTTTTTTTTTGTTAAGAATGAAATTTTTTGACTGAAACTTTAACAATGCCACTTTCGGTGAAACATTGAAATTTCGAATTAAAAATTGATATTTTTGTGTTGAAAATTCAATTATTTGTTTCGAACATCGTCTTTTTTTATAAAATTAATGTTCTTGGTTGCAAATGTATCCGTTTGTTTGAAAGTTCAACTGTGTATTATCGAATTCATCTATTTTTAAAAATTTTAACTAATTTGTTGAAAATTTAATTGTTTATTGTTAAATATTATTTATTTCAACTAGAAAGGAATAATCCTATTTCTGGTTCTATATATTCATATTTTTAATTAAAAATTTATCTTTTTTAGTTAAAAACTTCACTATTTGTTTGAAATTTGATCTTTTTTATTGAGGATTCAGCTATTTTATTAAACATTTAAATGTACAATTTTAGGATGAAAAATTATTTTTATAGTTGGAAATTAACTTTTTTAGTTGAAAATGCATCTTTCTAGTATAAAATTAGTTTTCTTTGTTAAAATATTATCTTGTTTATTGACGAATCAACAATTTTCTTGATCTATTTGGTTGTTAAAAGTTAACACCTTCAAGGAAAACGTTAACTATATCATTGTTGGCTGAAAACTGATAGTTTTTTGTGGTGAATTAATTTTATGGATAAAAATGAATCTGGTTTATATTATTTTTAAAATAGATGTCCAAATTCGATTTTTTGTTGTCTTATATAGGAAAAAACGTCTTGCATATTTTACTATAAAAAAAATTTTATCGCTAAAGATTCTGTTAAATAATGTATAGAACTTGCTTGATTTTAAGTGAATTTTATCTTATTCTCAATACTTTTCATAATATTGTTTTTGAATTGAATATTAATTTAGTTGAAAACAATTTAAATCCGTATAAAGTCTCTTACAATTTATAATAATAATTTTCTCACAGACAGATTACTTAAAAAATAACAAAAAAGGAATAATATAATAAAAAATTTAATATAATTACATATACGTCACTGAAAAAATAATTTGTAAACAACTTTTGCGATTGAAAATTATTTCATTAAATAAAAAATTGATGACAAAACTTTTTCGACTACATTGGTAATGCTTTCTCATCAATTGTACTTCTTTAAAATAAAATAATGTTTTAAGATAACTGCAGGATTTATCAATAGTTCTTAATAAAAGTAAACGAAATTTAAATTTAAAAATAAGTCATTTTGATTTTTTATTAGTTCACTACTAAGATATTAATAAATGAATAATGCTTCCAATTGTAAAACTGCGTCCCTACAAGATATTGCGTACTTTTCACAGAATTAATAAAACTCACTGAAGAGGGCCACCATTGTGTGCCGAAACGTTTGAAAAAAACTAAATTAGTTTCAATTCACCTGGCCCTAAAGCCAACAGCTTACATCAACAATGTCTACAAAACTCTGTTATTTATTTTAAAAAATTTCTTCAATAGAAAATTCCTTTGTTTAAACTTCTACTATTTGGTGTCAACTTCAACTGTATTAGTTAAAATTTGAAATAATCTGTAGAAAATTTCGTTTTTTTAATTGAATATTAACTTTTCTAAACTAAAAACTGCATTATTCTATTTTTGTTTGAAATTCGACATTTTTTATTGAACCTTGATTTTTTTTAGTTAAAAATGGAATTATGTGTTTTAAAATATATGTATTTTGTTGAAAATTGGTTTTCTTTGTTTGAAATATAAAATTTTTTCCTTAAAAGTTCATATTTTTGATTGAGAATTTAACTATTTTGTTGAAAGTTCGTTTATAGTTAGTCAAAAATTAATGTATGTAAGCTAAAATTGGATTATGCCATTTTTGGTAGAGAATTGATATTTGAAGTTAAAAATTTATCTTTTCTAGTTAAAAATTTAACCATTTGTTTGAAAATGCACATATTTCAATGAAAAGAGACATATTCAATTCATTGTTTGACGAGACATATTTCAACGAAAGAGATGAACCTTCAAATAAAAAAAAATAAAAATTTTAAAAAAGTAGTTGAACTTTTGACAGAAAAGAGGACTTTTTTACAAAATAGTTATATTTTTAACAAAATAATTAATTTTTTAATCAAATAATTGAGTTTTTATCCAAACGAGATGAATTCCCAAATCGCCAATTTCTTTAATTTCTTTCAAATGCGGAACAAGATATAAATGAGACTATCATGATATAACATATAACGTTTTTAAAATCTTTTTAAATACTCACTTAAAATTAATTTTTCAAACTAAAAAATCATTTTCAATTTTCTTAGCAATCACAACAATTTTTGTTATTCTTTTTAAATATTTTACAATTCTCAAAAGCTTTTTTTTTGAATCTGCAAAAATCTAAATCGTGTGTTTCAAATTATTTCAAATAATTTCAAGTTTTAAATTAATGTTGTAGCAATTTTGTAGTAAAATTAAAATTATAGCTTTCAAACTTAAAATTTAGCTCATTACAATTTTAACAATTCGAAGCTTTCAATTTCGAACCACTCTGGTCAAATTTGTATAGTTTTTAATAGTTTTTTATAATGGCTTGTCCCAGATATGAATTATATATATATTTTTTTTCAAAAAATCTCTGTTCCAATTCAGAAATACATACGATTGCATTGAAAAATTTCCTGTTCCAATTCAAAATTCAGGATGAAATTAGAAAATTAAAAATTTTAAATCTGAAAATGATTTTTTTGAGGTGAAAATCTTTTGAATTTTAAAGTTTCAAAACTGAAGCTTCACAAATTTTTAATTCAGAAATATTTCATTTAAACGCTCAATAATTCATACGTATAAAGCATAAACTTTTAACACCTTTTAATTTTACAATTTTTTAAATTAAGTTATTTTAATATACGAAATTACCATTTTAAAATTTTTATGACTTTAACATTTTAGAGATTTCTGATTAAAAAATACAAATTACGCTATTATTTTTAAGGTTCAAAATGATAATTATTAAAAAAAATTTCAGTTCGTAACATTAAAAATTGAACGATTAAATTAATTTTTTAACTCAAAACTTTTTAAAATAAAATTACATTGTTTTTATTTTAAGTTATTCCAGATTAATATTTTTGCATTGTTTTTTAGAGATAATAGAAATTAACTTATTACCAAAATAATTTAATTTTCAACTAAAAAAAAGAGAATAACAAATATCCAACAACAGGATAAATATATAAATTTTTTAATGTTAAAGACTGAATCATTTTGATCCATAAAAATGGATTAATTACAATTCTTTTTTAATTAGAAACTTTTTAAATTATAAATTGAATTGGTTTATTTTGAGTCGCTTTATATTATTAAGTTTTACATTTTTATTTTTAAATACAAACTCAAAAGTCTTATTTACGAATTGACAATTTTAAAAATTGAACGGTGTAACAAAACAGTTTCATTTTCAACTCCTTAATTTTCAAATCCTTAAATTTTTAACGAAGGAGATGAATTATGAATATTTATAAAAAAAGGCTTACATTTTTTATTAAAAACTGTTGAACTCATCCAAACAGAAAAATTTTTCACAAAACAGTTGAGTTTTCAGTTTTTTTAATTTTAGGAAAAAAATCGAATTAACACAATAAACCAATTTCCAACTCAAGAGTTTACTTTTCAACAAAATAAATTAATTTTCTATCAAATAATTGGTGTTTTAACTAATAAAATGTACAGGATAAAGTTTCAACCAAAAATGCAATAGTGCAATTTCCAGATAAAAACTGTGCTAAAATTTGAATTGAACAAGGAAAAAAACGAATTTTCAACAAAATTGTTAAATTTTCAAGGGAAAAGGTGAATTTTTTACCAAGAAGATTAATGTTCTATAAAAAAAAACGATTTTCCAACTTAACCAATATATGCGATTAATTTTTAATTAATCATATAATAGTTGCATTTTCAGATAAAGAGAAATAATTTTTAACAGAAAAAATTAATTTCGAATAAAGTTGTTAAATTTTCAACCAATCAGATGAATTTTCGACAATGAAAATTGATGATCTACAAAAAAAGACAAATCTTAAACAAAATACTTGAATTTTTAAAGAAATTATTTAATTTTAGAGTAAAAAAGACGAATTATCTACAAAAAGTTGAATTTTTTAAGCGAAAAATATGAGTTTTCATTGAAAGAGTTAAACTTTCAACCAAATAGTTAAATTTTCAACCATAATTAAAAAACCTTGTTAAAAAAACGTATTTTTATTAGTACGTTTTTTTTATTATACGTTTTTATTAATCATTGACAGACAAAAATTAAATATCAACATTCCCTCATTCAATCGTAAAAATATCTAGATTCCGAGTATTTCTATTTTCAGACAGAAATTTGGTTAAAGCTATTGTCGATATGCAGACAGTATTAAACAATATATAATTCTACAAACCTTGATCTTTTCAAAGATTTCTTTAGATCTGAAGGTATTTATTTATGACTACGTTATTTATAATCTTAAATCCAAAATTCTGACTGAAAATAGAAATTCTCCAAATCTCCAAATCTAC
This sequence comes from Belonocnema kinseyi, assembly GCF_010883055.1. NCBI lineage: Eukaryota > Metazoa > Arthropoda > Insecta > Hymenoptera > Cynipidae > Belonocnema > Belonocnema kinseyi. The sequence goes on along the minus strand of NC_046662.1, from coordinate 34,225,347 downwards.
ATATTTTCACGATTGAATGAGGGAATGCTAATATTCAATTTTTATCTGTTAATGAGAAATGACATATCCCTGGACTGGTGAAAGCCCATAGATTCCCAAAAAATAACTTGCAAATAGTTTGTATCAGTTATCAGGTATGAGGGGTAAGTGTCCCAGTGGAAGGAGAAGAATTCCAGGTACCTCGCGCTCCTTTGGGGTGCCCCGTTTGAACTTTTTAAAATTTCTTTAAATTCCCTGAAATCTACAAAAGGTTATAAAACCCTAACCTTTCTCAGAAACCTTAAATCTTAAAGTGTTTCGTAATTCCTAAGAATCCTGTAAAAATCGCAGGGCTGCCACACAGTCACTTTGAGTCACTTTTGATAAATTAGTTTGCAGTCACTTTTCTAAAATATAATTACAATAGCGCGCTTTATATATATACTATTTTAAATAAAAATCAATTACTATTGGATTCAGGTCTATATTTATTTATAATTATTTTAATTTCTTTGAGTTTATCCTGTATACATTATAATTTCTTTGAAATGCATCGAGTTCAATGTCCTCAATTCTTTGAAATGTTTATTTTTTTCTTAACCGTGAATGACAATTTATGCTCTGAATAAATTTTAAACTCACAATAAATTCTTACCCCTTTCATCAAAGGGTATAATCAAGGAAGTTTGCAAGAAATGCCCCCAAAGAGAATGAAATATTGAGTCGGCCTCTTTGAAGTTTAAAGCATACTACTTTAAAGCGTGCAATCAAAAAAAAATTTCCCAAATTTTAAACCGTTAACCGCCGCCGGGTTGGATGAGTTGGTAGGAGTAACTTTCATTTTTTTTTTCTTTCATTGCCAATTCTTCCTGTATTATTTTTTAAGTTTTTTTAATTATCTATTTTCCTGTTTTTTTTTCTTCTACGTAATAGATGTACGCATAGTGGTAAAAATTTGAAGAAGTAAAAAGTAAAATTAATTTAAATATTACAGAAAAATTAAGATTTTCATCAATTTTTAAGTTTCAAGTATAAGAAATCGTGTAAATCTAAATCCTGAGCATTTATATGATTGTAGCTTTTTCAGAGAACAAAACTATGACTGTGTAATAGAGAACTGATATTTTGAAAAGTATATATTTCATATTAAAAAAAAGTATTAGTATTATATTTTTGGGGGAAAATGTACGCCTTTGCAATAATTTTTTTTATTATACAATATAGATATTGTATGTTGCCTTAGTGGTGACACATTTTCAATAAAACATTGTTCACAACATTGTAAATAATTATTTTGTTTTTTCTTTTTCAGAATTCGCCAAGAAACACCATACGGATAAGAGCGACTTTAATAAACATCAATTTTCTCGCTGCATTGTTAACATGTGCAGTGCCTCGAGGAATAAGGACATCAAAGAATCTTTTGGAGGTTTTTCTGAGAAGCAGACAGCTAAACCACCAAAACCAGCGAAGACTGCTTGCAATACGCAAAAAAACTCCTATTTCACATTCCTCTCCAACAGCATTTTCACCAAGTCAATATCCCCCTTATCACCAAGCCTCTAATTTATACCCACATTCTTTACCCTCATCCATGCAATCTTTCTGTCCCTAACTCTTTCGTCCCAACTGATGCAGTCTCAGATCATGCGTTCCAAACTGCTCCAATCACTTCTTCTGCAACAAATCCTCCCACATTAAATCCGTCCTTATCCCATCCGAATCCTTCGATGCCAAATCCTTATCCGCCCTACTTTTACCCACACTATCCTTATGGAAAATTATGAAGCCAATTACAATATCCTACCCACTGTATCCCAACTATCCCCTCCAGGTGGTTGCTACGGCAAACCACCACAGTCTTCATCCTTATCATACTCTTCACCGCCAGCTATCCCATCGAGCCTTGCAATATATGAAGCTCTATAAATTTGTATGATTTCTCTATGTATTGTGTATGTCATTCATTTTTTATGTTTGACCTTTCGAAAAATGAACTCTCATTTAAAATAACATTGATGAATTATATTGTAGAGTATATACCTACATACTATACTATATAGTTAAAATTAATATATTGTAATGTTTACAAGAAAATTTCTAAAATTATATTTTTAGGAGAAACGAATTCTCAAGGCCACTGAAATAGTTTGGCCCATATGATGCTGATGAGATTCCTTTCTTCTATGAGCAGAAAATTTTGAAAAATATGTAGAAGAATAAAAAAGGTCGGGTTTTCTAGAATATATTTTTTCATCTTTTAAAAATTTGAGAAAAAATAAGAGATTTTTTTATACACCCCGCATTCTTTTTTCTACTTAACATTTTTTAAAAGTTTCAACCAATAAAATAAAGGCATCTTATCAGCATCATGCAGGCTCACCCATTTTTGAGGTCGGGGAATTTTTTCCCCTGAAAATTTAATTTTTGAATTTTTCTCGTAAACTATTTAAGATATCGCAGAAGAACAAAGACATTTTTTATAACACTTTTTTAGACGTGCAACCTTTTATTTTAAGATTTGTTCTTATTTTCCATTGTTTTCAATAAAAAGTAGAAAACTCGATTGTAAGGAAAGAGAATTCTCCTAGCTAGAAAACTTATTGAAAAAACATTTGAAAAGCTAAGCGCAAAATGCGAATACACCTTATCTTGAAAAAAATATATTTCTCAAATCAGATAAATACGTATCACTTAATTTCCTCTATTAAACAACATATTTCATCCACGAAAGATTCTACGATTTCAAATGTAGAACCCTGCCAGGTTTCAAAAGGATGCGTTCTTATATAAAGTATAATAAGTAGGTACTCAATATAGTTTAAAAAAATAAAAATGAACTGTTTTTAAATTAAAATAATATAAGTGTATTCACAATCAGTGACATAACCTAGTGTTTAAATGTGAATATAAACATAACTTTATCGATTTCAGCGCTGCTGTACATGATTTTAAAAAAAGCAGAACAGTATAAGCATAGATTCCAGTGGGTTAAAATCATATATTATGAAAGAATAAACAATATTTTTCATGGAAAAAGTTCAATACTTATAAGAAATAATTATGTTAACGATAAATTTTGCAATAAAATTTTTTCTCGCCATCACTCATTTCCGATTTAGAGAAAATGCTTGATCTTTAATAAATCGTGGCTTATTTTTACGGGAAAATTATTTCCTAAAAACTCTGCTGTTGTACATTTTGAAAATAATTAAATAATTTTCAAAAATAGTTTTCTTTTTAAATATCTTCTCTTCAAAAAAATGGTTTATCTCTAAATTTGAAATACTAAAATATAACAGATTATCAGCTAGACAGCAAAATTGTCAGCTATTGCTCTGTAGCTAGAATTCAGTCACTGATAATTAGTGGAATTGTATTGATTATATTAGTAAAACCAAAATTACTAATTAAATCAATTATATGTACATTTCCTGCTATAACTGATTCATCAGTTATACTTTTACTCAAGAAAGCAGATCATTAGAAGAGGTTATGTTCCAAATATATTTTGATGTATGTCAGAACGACAAAAATGAGAACCTCAAGAGTCCAGCAATTTGTTCACACGCCTCCACTTGAAATTTTCCGAGAGGCAATTCCAAGTGA
>NC_046662.1:34210836-34221659 GCF_010883055.1 Belonocnema kinseyi | reverse complement strand
CCCCCCCCCCCCAGGAATAGACACCGGGGTAGAAGACAATTTATGTACTACTATCTAGAACATTTTCAAGTTGTGTCGAATTGAAAAAGTTCATCAAGATAATTTGGAATCCTGATTAAAATATACTAAAATTACTTTTTAAACTTACGAAGCTCTTCGAAATAAAAATGGCATATTTTTGCAAATTATCTAAGGGTACCTTTTGACGGTTTCAACGAATTCAAAGTTTAATTCAAAACAGGTCTTCGTGAAAAGGTACGCTAATTATGTTTGGCTTTCCACAACATTTTGTATTCTCTCCAAAATTATGACTGTACAAGTTACGTATTTTCGTCGTCTGTTATCAATTTGGTTGCCTTGATTTACTGCGGTTGCGTTAGGGCTGCTGAGTTGGCGCGGAATTCAAAATGGACATTAAAAACTATTCTAGTAATTAAAATCAATAATTATCATAAGATGGACAAGAATTTAAATAACTTATAATTATTAAAATTTTGTTTCTGAAATATAAGTTACTTTTTGGAATTAAATGAACATAAACTGTTACTTAGAAAACACATGTGTTATACATTTTTTTCTGAACTGAAACTTATCAAGTCTAAAAAATAATATTGTTTGTTACATGCATAATAGTAATCTCTTCAAACATTTTATATATTCGAAAGTAAACTTAGCTTTAATAACATTTTATTCACACATATATGTACATCTTTTTGTCAATACATGGGTGAAATTAATTTATAAATTACTATCAGTACTTGACAACCTTTACATCTGTGTACGAGGTCTGTTAAAAAAATACGCGGATTGAGGTCATAAAAGAAGTACTTTATTTGGAAGTTACACGTCTGGGTCTCCTTCAAAATACTCTCCTCCTGAATGCACACACTTATCCCAATGGTGTTTCCACTTGTTGAAACAGTTCTGGTACGCTTCTTTTGTGATGGCTTTCCGCTCCTTCGTCGCACTTGCCTTAATCTCTGAAATCGTCTCAAATCTTCTTCCTTTGAGGGGGTTTTTGAGTTATGGGAACAAGAAAAACTCGCAAGGAGCAAGTTCAGGTGAGTATGGGCAAACTCTTCGGCAAACTCCCTAATGGTCAGACGTCGATTCTCGAGCACCAGAGTGTTGATTTTGTCAACGTGTGGGTCGTCAGTTGACGTTGAAGGAAGCCCAGGACGCTCATCATCGTCAATCGACTGTTGGCCACCCTTAAAACGTTTATGCCAGTTGAAACATGCAGTACGATTCATCGCGACATCACCGTAGGCCGTTCTGAGCATGGACAATGTTTCAGTTGCAGATTTCCCGAGTTTCACACAAAATTTCACAGCAATTCGTTGCTCTTTCAAGCTGTCCATTTTACAATCCGTCAAACAAAAAAAACACTCTTTACTTAAAACCGTGTTGCTTATCAAGAAATGAAGATATCTACGACTAGAATACCGCGTTTTAAACAGCTGATCCGTACGAACTTAGCGAAACCAAGCGGATTCTCCTGAAACCATCTTGAGCCGCGAAATTCAAACAGTCCGCGAATTTTTTGAACAGACCTCGTATTGTTATACACTAAGTATATGCAGGGTGATTTTTTTAACTTGAAACTTTTTATTCATAACATTTTTTCAGAGTGCCTATTTTTCGAGATATTTGAAGGTTTCAAGTTAAAAATCACCCTGTATATTTTGAGGAAAAATTTTCAATTAAACTTTTGGTTATACTTCAGTATTAAAAATAATATTGTAGTATAAATAAAATCTCAATTAGAAATCGTTTCTCTAACAATTTATTCTAAGTCTATAATTGATTCACTACAGTTACGATACAACTGATTAACTTCAGTTAGGTTATTTGTACTGTTAAAATTAGTAAACTTCCGAAAATAATTTATTCGTCAATTAAAATTAGGTGTGCTGAATGAATTAGTAAAATTTCGACTAATTCAAATTTAAAGAGTAACAATTTGGGTTATAGAAAAGTGAACAGTGAAGTCTCAGAAAATATTTTTTTCGAAAAAAAGCCATCCTTTATAAAAAATCTAAAATTTTTAAAAAATTTGTACAAAGAGATAATAAGAAAAAACTTATGTTTAAAACAAATAGCTCAATTGAATAGTTCTTGTTACTGCTAACATATATGTATTCAATGAATCTCATAGTGGTCTTTATTACATATTATTTATAAGTTCTATGATACATTATTATTTTTACATTTTATTAGATTATAATAGCAAAAAGACTTCCAACCTAATTTTCTTGGTTTGTTTTATAGTGTACATATATTGTAGTTGATACAGTATAGCACTGACAATAAATAATAAACATTCTAGACTTTTTTTCCTTTTTTCTCCTTATTGCCTACATGATTTCTTAGTGTAAGACGCAAAAGTACGTCTTTAAGACATAGAATGGCAAATCTTTAAGAGTAAAAGAATGTCTTGAATACCTAAGATATTACGTCTTCAAGATATGATAGAATGTCTTGAAAACGTAAGAAGGAAATCTTTAAGAGAAGACTTAAGGCATTACGTGTTCAAGATATGAAATAATGTCTTCAAAATATAAAATAGAAAAACTTCAAGAGATAAAAGAATGTATTCAATACAATAAATAATGTCTTGTGGGCAAAAATCAATGTCTCAGAGCCATACATAAGTCAGCTTCGAGTTGAGGACACTGTAATAAAAAAGAGGCTCAATACGTGATTTTTGTCTCCAAGACACAGGATATAGTCTCACGTAATCTCGTAATGACTTTCCAAACGTCTTTAATGAAAGAATGTCTTAAAAACATAAAATAGGAAGACTTCAAGAGATAAAGGAATGTATTCAATACAAAAAAATAATGTCTTCTGGACAAAAATCAATGTCTCAGAGCCATAAAAAAAAACAGCTTCGGGTTGAGGTCAGTGCAATAAAAAAGGGGCTCAATACGTGATTTTTGTCTCCAAGACACATAATATAGTCTCACTTCGTCTCATAAGATAGACTTTCCAAACGTCTTAGACAAGTCCTGGGCATGTCTTAATTGGCCCCCATCAATAAGAAATCCAAGACAAAATATTTTTACACGGGCACTCAGAAATTACTTAAATGAATAGCTTTGTTCAAGCGTGAACAATAGTATTTCCAAAATACGAAAGATTCCATGGTTTTGTATGATAACTACCGAAATAATTGATATTTGGTACATCTTTTTTTCAAATTTAAATCAAGAAGACCCATAAAAATCACTTTAAAAGAAAGTCTCTATGGAACTCAATAGCGAACGCATTAAAAAAAATTACGTCTTTATAAGTTGAAAAGTGACTATTTTCACAATTTTAATTTTGTTTTGATCGACCTTGGTAAGAGAAAGAATAAGATTTGTCTATTTCAAAAGATTCACAACTTTATCTTAAAATATTTTTTATTGTTTGACGAGTAATTGGCTACTGTGGAGCGCAAAATGAAAAATGGAAATTAGCTAAGATGCTAAACGCAAGACTTTTTTTATAAAAAAATTATTACTGGTATTTATTGTTTATGAGGTAAATAAGTATGTATCTAAATTCACCATTTTGCCGTTTCTTGGTCACTGTCAATCCACTCATGAATTTATTCTTTCTTTTTTGCGAGATTGTGTTAGCTCTCAAGTAGATTTTAATAAATTGTAAGCAGAATAAGCCGACTTCACTATCTGAAAATCAAAATTTTCTATTATATTCTTCTTGTAGAATTTATTTTTCTTATTAAATCGGTACATGAAAATCAAATCAAATATACTAACTTTGCCAAATGTTTCTATTTTCATGGTGAAAAGTGATAAGCCAGTCAACTTTATGGGTCTCCTAGCGCGTATTATTATTTGATAAAGACTTTTTTGGGTTTTAATTGTTAAATGGACCCAATCTATCTGGTAAATTTCGTCTGCAATAGCCATGCTCTATTTAAAAAAGGATAGCGCACTACTTAAATTTAATATTTTTTTTTGTTAATTTTCATGATTAAAATTTTATGCGGGTTAAAATATTATTAAAGGATATTTACAAAACTACCTTTCTCATTATTTTTTCGCCATAAAAGCAGTAAATGAACATTTGAGTGAGAATAGAAAACCCACAGATTATTATTCTCCAAATGCTTGGATTATAAATACTCATACTCAATTTTGACAATGAATAGATGATCGCCCACAGAGATATCATTGATGCTGAAGATTGTATAAAAATAATAGGACCAAATGACTTGTTCAATTTTTTTCCGAGCCTGGAAAAACATTTTTTAATGAATGTTATCTTAGACAATTGTTTTCACCGCACATTCTGTTTGAGTGAATTCTTTTGAAGGAGTTGTATATTCGAATTGTTTATGCTTATTTAATTTATCAGATTCACGACAAGAATTTTTAGAGGTAAATAAATAGAACGCTTACATGCATGTGTGAGTATGATGATTAACGCAATCTTTCATGAGCCTCGACTCATGTTGATAGATCATGTATTCAGAATCATCTTTTTTCCGTAATCGTGGAAGTAGGTGCAGGCGATGAACGATGATTTCTAATTGTGCGTAAATTTGAAGCATTATGACCATTGCTAAACTTTCAACTGAAGCCGATATAAAAGCTGACGTAATTCCTACCACTCCATGGCAAAAATAGATAGAGAAATAAGCAAATCTGGATTCTATGCTATAAGGGATCCAAATCTTGAAAGGAAGTGGAAAGTTGCTTCTCTTCGACAGTGGAGTCAATAATACCAAAAAAACCGAAACGATATACATAAATTGCAAGATAATCGTATTTGACCTGTAATAGTATTATAAAATAATTATGCCAAAAAAATTTGAATATCGTACAGAATTTGCTGTTTAAATTATAATAAGCGATTCGATGTGAAGGCATCATTGAACCGAAAAAATCTCCTTAACAACCATTTTGAGAAATTTACTTTTTAAAGATGTGCTAAATAGAGTTTTTGTCCAAACATTTCTCTGTCCGAAGAATCTAAATTGCTGCACTACTATGCTGGCTTAGACAATTTATTTATTAAAATCGCCTAAAGTTTGGAGGCTATGGTTTCACAAAGTATAGACACAAAATTGTCACAAATTTAAGAAAACATAATATTTTTTCAGAACGCGTCATAAGTGTCCGAGAGGGACAACAAAGCGTTTTCGCATATCTAAATTATTAAAAATGGGTTGGGGCATATATATAAAGTTCTAATGCCGGGTATCGGCGCATATATAAATGCGTTTCGGGTACTTTGAATCGCCTCTGCATGAACATAAAGCTTTTTTTTAGTAAGGCTATCAAACTTTTTTTTTATCATCATTCGCTCTGAAATTCTTACGTTCAACCAATAGCTATACAAGCAAAATGTGCATACCTTTCATCTAAAATTATTTGTTGTATAATGCATTTTACATGTGTTTTTAAAAGTGATTTCTGAACAATTTTTTAACAACATTAAAATACCTTTTTTTTAAATAAATAGCTCTATTTTTTCAATATAATAAAATTTTTTTCTTTACATAATTGCATCTCAAATAAGTATTCCTCAACTAATCCTTGTAAAGTTCTCCCCTCGAAGTTCAAATTTCAAAGTTTCTTTTTACGTACGTCTTTACGTCGCACAGTGCGGAAGGTATGACTTTTTTGTTCGAGATTACGCAGAGCCCATAAAAATATTGGCTTATTTGGACCAAACAATCTTTTTTTAAAGAAGCTTGTAAGATTTCTAAGAAAACTGTTGAGCCTGTTTTTTAAATTAGGCCTTAAAATTTTTTATAAATAAACGAATATGAGGAAAAAAATGAACATTTTTTCTATTTGACGTTCTCAATGCTCTTTAATAACATGAAAATTCATAAAATCAACTAATTTTCATAGAGTAATATTGGATAAAGATATACGAATGTTCTATATTAAACAGAAAAAGTTTTATAAACAAATTATTCGTTGAAAGAATGTTTTTTACAATTTTCCATAATTTGACGCTTTTTAAAGTTATATGGCAAGAAATTTGGATAAGCACAATATAATAATGAAGAAATTTTTTCTTGAGATTATTATAATCAATATTATAAACAAATTTGATAAACAAATGTATTAATCTGGCATTTTTCGACAAAATAAATTCGTTATTTCCGATATAATTTTTTTTTTCAAATTGCGAACTTGATTATAATTTTAGAAAACTTCATACTTTGTTTATTTTTTGTAATAATTACAAAAATGCATTGTGCCGGAATTTTTCAGCAGAAAAATTGTTTTTTTTAATGCCAGTCATTCAAGTCAGGAGTTTCATGCCAACTTCAGGCGCTTTCATAATTAGTTGTTATATTTCATGATTTATTAAAAGAAGTTTTATTAAAAATGCATACAAATAGTAAGGAATTTTTCGAAAAAATCGTTTTCTTCGATGATTACTTTTATAATTAGGAACTTTATGATAATTTCTGGATAAATTTACAATCTCTTAATCAATTTTATGTCATTTTTAAACAATTTAAATGAACAAATGCATAATTGGGGCATCAGTGGACAGAAAAATTCTTTTATTTTTTTCGATTTCAGACATTTCAATTGGCATCTTCTTAATAAATTCTGCAACCTTCACGATAATTTAATCAGTTTTATAATTTTTTAAAGGAATTTAATATACAAATGCATTATTGGGGCATCCGTGGACAGAAAAATTCATTTTTATCGATGCCAGGCTTTTTGATTGGAAACTTTCTGATAATGTCAGTAAAAATTAAATTTGTTTAAAAACGTCATACAATTTATTACCTAAAAATTAATGTGCATGAAATTATGATAATGTTCTCAATTAAAAAGACTGGCATAAGAAAAAAAAAACAATTTTTCCCTAGACAGATGCCCGAATAATGTATGTCTTTAATAAATTAGCTTTCTTTTATGTAAAATTTATGTACTAATTATGAATTTTGCTAGAATTATCATGAAGTTCTTATTGAAAAAGACTGACATGAAAAGAAAAGTAATCTTACCTACGACAAATGCCTTCTATATGCATTTTTGATTAAATTCGTTCAAAAAAATCATAAAATGCACCAACTAGTTATGAATCTTGCTGAAATTGTCATAAATTTCCCGGCCGAAAGGACTTGAATTCTAAAAAACGAATTTTCTGTTGAGAATGCCTGATTTATGCATTTGCTTATTAAATTTGTAATATTAACGATAAGAGTTTCAAAAAGAAATTAGTTCATCATTATATTGTTTTCATTAAAATTCCTAGCAATATAAAAAATAATTTTATTTGTTAAATATTGTGAAAGGGTAAATTTCATTGACCTGTCACTTTTAAAATGGGATTCAATTTCATGATTCGCGAACAAAATTACCTGGGCCAAGAACGGAAGTCTCGACCACAGGGTACTCATCAAAAATTGTTAATTGTTTATTTATACGTTCCGAATGTTTGTTGCATGGCTTATCCACCACCTCCAAATCTCCAAGAACGATAACAACGCCACGGACTAAGGGGATGAGCTGCCATTTCCAAGGGTTCGCTGAATTTACCAACAACCATGGTTAATGACTTATCATCAACCACATTTCCGCCATCTTGTGCCTCCAGTTACCGATCTCAGCACGAGAATGTGGGCCTCAACTACTCATCAAGGAAGCGTTTTCACTCGGCGAGAATTCACAATTTCCTTCTCCATCTTGTCGTCGAGGTTTGACGTCACCACTACAACTGCCACTCCATGGTATGGCCACCTAGAACCAATCCAGTAACTATATCATTACAGTTACCGGATATGGTCAGAGCCCAGTTTGGGCGAATCAAAACTCTCGCAGTACGTCGCCATCTTGGCAACACTGTAAACATCATACCAGGGAGTTGTCGTACCACCTAATGCTACCCTGATCCTTCTACGTCACATTGATCACATTGGAACGGGCAATGGGGAAGATTTGCAACCAATTTTCGGAAACTTGGAAAGTGGGGTCTCATTGGTCTTCGGATGGAAAATCGTTTGGACGTCAACATCGAGACTCGACTATGCAAGGAGCGTCCACCGAAAGGTTATAATATGTAAAATCGGTAACTCTGTTCACGCCGTAAGTTTAAGGAATTTTTAAAAATGCGCATGCGTGTCCTCTGTGGTCGAAACTATTTAATAGGCTATTTATACTTCTATATTAGAGCGACTGATCCACGTGGATTATGAATGTATGATAATGGAACCTGGTAATTACGTTAGAAATCAATTTTTTATTTCAGTTAAAGATTTTTTTGAATTTTTCCGCTCGAAAATTAGAGCTATGGTGAATTACCAGAGTTTCGTATATTTTTCATTGTATTTTCACGAAAATTCATAATCCACATTCAGGCCAGGATTGTGCTAGCATTTACGTCGTCAAACGAGTAGTAGTTTAATGAAAATTATAGTTTTATTTAGTCCGGTCTCACTAGGTGGCGCGCTGCTGAGTGGAGCTCTGGGAAGTTCAAGTTAAGTTTAGGTTATCGATGTGCTGGCGGTAAATAACGTATATTTGGCTTTCCACGCATTCATTTAGGACATAGATTTTTGGGCATAAGGCCTGTGAATGTAATTATTTGATTTTAATGTATTTTACTGCTCACGCTTGATTTGAATTTTGCCGCGCGAAACCGAGGCTAGCAAACTTCGAGATCTATTCAATCTTCTTCCGAAAAGATTCATAAGGATTGGAATCGGGGTCTGGTGTGGACATTTCCTTAGTTTATGCTGATAAATGGCACTAGATTATCAAAAATAGGTTTGATCACCGGTTGCTAGAGATGAGTTCATTGTTTGTCTGCTAGGCGCGCTGTAACTAAACTCAGTAAAACTTTTATTTAAATATAGATTCAGTATCTAGTTTGTAAAACCATGATCGACCATACTTTTATTAAATGATTCATTTTTAGTTCTAAGATTTTATCGTTAGTGGCGCTGTTACTCGGGTTTTGTCAGTTTCTATGTTCAGCGGAACATAAATTCTTGAAATAAATCAAAGATTCCACAGTAAGCGTTAAAGTACCTAATTTAGTATTTGTTTAATCATTAATAATTTCTAATAAACCTTATTTAGTAATATACACGTAAAATTTATATTCATTCTTTTGTAATTTCAAATTTTCCCGCCCATTGCTAAAACTCAGGAACTTTGACATATTTCAAGAATCCCTTCACTTCCGGGCCGTTTTGTTATGGAAACTGGAGAAACTTACTTACTACTAATAGTTATTGTGGATTGTACTGTTATTTAACAATTTATTTAGAAAATAATTGTGGGATTGACTCTTAGATGGTAAGGATCAGTAGTTCCGACTTTCTCCGGTAGTGCGTTGCGGCTTGAGGTTCTGTGAACGCGCCCTGACGCGAGAAACCCGTTGAGTTGACGGTCTAGGCGCGTTGCACAGGACCTGTGACTTTCTTACTTTCGTTCTTGGCCTCACTGGCGACACGTGCCCCAAAATTTTCTTCAACTAGATTCAATTATTATCTGAGAACTATCTTTACGATTGAACCTTGGATTCGGGATCTTGCTTGGAGTATTCTTATTTGTTAATTTTTTCGTTGGAATTTGGGATTTCTATTTACCGTTGTGGACTCTAGAAACTGGCTACACGATGTCTGTGGTAAACTTCTTTGTTATTTCGGCGAGCGACGCAAGAGTGGAATTTGAACATTGGCCCATTGCCTTGCTTGACCTCTTTATGCTTAGTTCCGTTTGTAATTAATAGTTGGTGCAAGTCAGTGCGAGCCGCGGTGGTTAAGGGGTTTAGGGATTAGAGATTTTCTTTGTTCCTAACCGCAATGTGCTCCGGAAGTTAGCACCTTGCCGAGTTCGCGTAGTCGACCACGTGGTCCCCAGACTGGTGTCGTTTCGTGGACTTCGTGAATATGATTTAGGTTCCATTACTGGAGCAAATAAAAGAAAAACGTGTTTTAATAAATACTTTTTCATCTTAAGTGCTACAGCTTTTTTTTTGGTTTGTGCCGTTGTATTCGGAAACGTTAAAATTAGGAGGGTTGCTATTAGCAGGTCTATAGTTTTTTTATTTATGGTAGCACACAAATATTTATCACAGTAAATTTGAATAGCACATCATAATAAATTTATGATATTCGTCATTTTAAATTTTTCACAGAAAAGTAATTCTTTTTTATCATTCTAAAGTTTAAAAACAGTTTTCAACGTACAACATAAATTTATTATATGATATTCAAATTCACTACGATAAACATTTGTTTGCTACCATAAATAAACAATTATACACCTGCTAATAGGTATATTTAATATTTCTACTTTCTGAATTTTTCCTCTCCATATATTCACATATTCCAAATTTTTCACCCTCCTAATTTTAACGCTTCTGAATTTTCACCCATTCCGCTTCCTTGTTCTCCGAAGAAATACCTTTCAGAGTTTTGGATTTCCGACTTATTACTCTTTCCTACTTTTTTCTATTCCTAAGTTTTACCATTATGTGTTATAACCCATTCTGAAATTTTACCTTTCTTAATTTTCACCGTTCCGAAAAATGAACGGGTCCCTTCCCATCTCCCTATTTACCATTTCAGGATCCTCTTAATCTTTTTTTATTTTATTTAATATTTGCCGGGCTGAGTGTTTCTCTTTTTTTTTTATATTGACGATTTATGGGTCCTGGCTGGCGCCCAAAAATACTACCGAATTATATACGTATATGCACATGTGCGCGCATATACATATACGTATACCAGGTGTATACATATGAAACCGGTATTGCCATTTAGCGGCCAGTAGGCACACTTGTAGGCACTGTCGGAACTTACCATTTGTGCTAATTGGCGT
>NC_046662.1:34198011-34210736 GCF_010883055.1 Belonocnema kinseyi | reverse complement strand
CGAGGGCGCATACTTTGAATAAAATATTTGTTATCATTCTCTTGAAAGAAATGTGTTTTTTTCTTGAAAAAATACCGGTTTCATATGTATACACCTGGTATATTATATTTAAGTAATCTGCCATTCTCGAGGTGTAATAAACCACCTTCGCAATATATAATATTGGAATATCTTTTACTGATATTGCACTATGAAAATAAAGTGATTTCAACAATTTTCATATTACTCACGAGTACCGGGAACGTCAAATAGAAAAAATTGTCATTTTTATGATATTTGTTTATTTATAAAAACATTAAAAGCCCTTTTTAATAATCAGGCTTGACAACTCTCTTAGAAACCTTATTAGCTTTTTTACCATTTTGTTTAGTGCAAATAAGTGAATGTTTTTAGGCTGTACGGGATTTTGAATCAAAAAAGTATTCCCCTCCTAGTATTTCCCACCCTACTGACCGTAGTCTAAACATTCAATATTTTTGTTTGCATCCTCGTGGTTCCCAGTTTAAGAAAAAAATTGATTTCCGCTGGGTTAACTTTACGTATTACCCTGAAATTAAAACCCTTCAAATTTCCTTCCTGCATATGGATGAAATAAATCAGTAATTTTTTATTTTTTTAAATTTCAATATAAACACGTGCCATGGGGCATTTAACGTAGGGAAAATTTTTGATTTTCGAAAAATGAAACTCATGCTCTAGGGATTCTTCGAAATGTGCCAAAATGTTTATTTTTCGCAATTTTAGTAATGTCCATTTCTTTTTTTCAAATCGGCATCCCATGCTATTTCTTGTTAAATAATTATCTAATTTTGATACATTTCTTCTAATATTCAAAAAATCTCTATTTGTTTAAACAGTCATCTTTCAAGTTGTACTTTCTGAATGAAATATAATATTAAATGATTTCGAATTGTAGTAAAGTCTGTAAAAAGCTTTATATTATTTTTTATACAACTAATTATTGTCGGGTCCGGATGGTTTACGACTTTTTGGAGCACTGTTACATAAATGATAAAAGTCATAATAAAATTAAAATTTTAAAAGTTTATTTACTATTACATTCTTTATATTTTTACAGTATTAAAAATGATTATATCATAAAAAATACATATAGTAATGTAAATTATGTTTTAAGTTACAAAATTTTCTTTGAAAAACATTTACGAGGACGAAGTGCCTTATTTGAGGCAATCTATAATAATAAGATTAATAAAATATGACTGTAGTTAACTTTGTACCATTAGCACAAATTATTTATAATTATTTAAATAATAAAAAAGATAAGGCCAGCCAATTTTGAAATTGCCGAAAAAATTAAAAGTGACGAAAATATCAAACGTCTGGAACCAAAGAGCATGCAACCATTAGTGGAAAGGAAATTCAGCACCTCATAACAGCGAAATCACGTAACTTTTTTTCGCGATTGAGAATCTCGACATCTTTCCTTCAAGAAAACGTGGCATTATGGATAAATAACGAAGATTACCTGCAAAGCTGAACAATTGAGGTTTCGGATGCAAAAAGGAGAAATAGAATTATTTTGCGCTGTATAAAAAATTGAAAAAATAAAGTAAAACAGTGCACCTGTACCTAACGCTGGAGTAGCGGATTACGGGCCAGGAGCTAAAAATTTCCAGAAAACTTCCTTGAACCTTCCTAAACAACTTTCTGACAGTTTTCTTTTGCTCAAAATTCACCCGACTCCCGAAGCGTTGGAAGTTGTTCGTGCACAAATTATGCAACCTCTCAGAAAAAAATTATTAACAATTTTTTTAATAAACATTTTGAACTTTTGCTAAAGTCATCCATCGCAGAGCATAATAATGCATATTTCTGATAAGTTTGATTACAAAATATTAAAAACTTCTCATTTTGTTGCAAGTTGAAGTGAAAAAATTCAAAATACTTTAATTAGAAAAAAGCCGTTTTTCGTAAATAATTCGAAAAATAAAAAAGCTACAACTTTTTCTATGAGAAGAAAAAGAGGCGGCATTAAATTTTCATTGTAGATATATATCTTAAAAATAAAAATTCGAGACTTTATTTTAAAGTGCACAGAGGCCTCCCCACTCCAGTGAAATAATTCTATATCTCCTTTTTGTATCCGGAGCCTCAATTGTTCAAAATTTAACAGTGTTGAATGTTACTACTGAAAGAGGGATCAAATTAATATCGGACATTCTCTGTTTGATAATTAGAAATGAGAATCGAAAAAGGATCTCAAAAAAAACAGTAAGAAATTACAGAAAACAGTTTCCAGGTATAAGAAAGAAAGCAATCGAAACTTTTTCGAGGGAAGGGGTGACTGGCCCTTCAGAACGAAAACAATTTTGCAATGCATTTTTGGGCTAACCTATTGTCCAAGTAGGAACGAACCTAAATTCCATATCACCCCCCACCACAATATTTGAATAATTTAATTTTTCTTTTTATTAAAGTTTTTACTTTGTTTTAACTGTTTATACTGTTTTCTACCGCCTTTGTTGCCTAGATAGGGACAATTAAAAATGTCGTGTAATCCCCCGAAAGCTCTGATCGTTCAATGTTACTTTTAAAAAGTGTTTGCACTTATTTTTTGCAGTTATTATTAATATTTGTATGGTATTAATGTTTTTGTTAGGTAGCAGGTGGCGCCAGGAGTGATCCGCTTGATTCAGAATTTTTCTTGAGTAAAAAATTTTAAAAATTCCGAAGAAATGTTGCGATTTATGTGAAAGTTGGTTACGCTATGCTTTTAAGGTAACAAAATGCGAATATGTCATCAATAATGAAAAACCCGGTATTTGTAAAAATCATTGTTTAATATAGGCAAGAAATAATAATAATAAAAGGCACCGAATACAACCCCCCAACACAACCCCTGAAACATTAAACCTAGAACTTTTAATAAAACTATCACGCAGAAGTTCTGGGAGGGTAAGGGGGGGGGGAAATCTGAATAATATTTTAGGGTTCGGAACATATTATAGAGATTTTGTAAGGTGAGTTTTTAAATTTATTGTCTGCTTTACATAAGTAATTTTCAGAACACGTTCGTCAGAAGTTCTGAGGGTTGGTTTTTGGGATTTCTAAATATTGTTATGATTTTAAGAAAAGTGCCTGGTGTCTCCAAGAGGTTAAATGTGGGACTATTTTAATTTTGAAATTTAGGATCCGTTTTATGTTTAGAATCTTTAGACATGTTCCGTTAGAAGTACTAGGAGTGGATTTTTGAAATTTTTTAATATTATTATTATCGAGTCGAGATCATATTTTTTACTTTTCTGTGGATGAATTTTCTTACCATTATCAGTTAAAGAATGTGTTGTCTGTATTTCGTGGAGATTCTCTGAAGGGTCAGGGCGAAAATATTGTATTAGCAAAGAGTGTAAACGATGTACTAACGTAACCAAAACGGGAAATTGAATAATATGAATTTCGGGGGGGAAGTCACTAAATTTCGATGGTCCCCTACTTGGACAACCAACATTTTACATGAGAAAATATTAAAACAGCGAACAACAGTACAAAAGTCGTAAAACATTAGCAGGAAGAAAAATAGAAAAACTTAAATTTTGGTGGTATGCCATGAAATTTGGATTTTCCCATAGCTGAGCAACCAAGAGTGTTTCATTTCGGAACAAATTTAAAAGTAATTTGGTTCTGTTGCAATGAATGCAAAATAAAAAATCAACCCAAAAAAAATTGTTAAATAAAAAAGACAAAAATGAAAAAATAGCTGAAATTGTGATGGGTACAAAAGACTCTTAGTAAGTGAGATGGTAGTGCTTTAAATAAGTAGACAAGGATCTCTAATACCACTTTAGTACAAATTTAACTGATTGCCAGTATATCCTTACTAATTCGCTTACTTTGCTGATATGTAAATCTCTAAAATAAAAAGTTTATCTACCTGCAGACTTTCGAGCAGCTTTGCAGTATTTTTAACTCATGCAAATCTCGAGGCTGACAGAGTTTATCCAAAAGTATACATGTTGAATCGATGATAGGTTTCCTTTTTACCATAATAGTAATCATCTTGATCCCAACGGTGAAAAGGGAAGAAAATTGAAATAATGTTTCCATATTATTAAAAATGTTGCTAGTATCTCGGAGAAGATACGTTAACATTGAAAATATAAAAAGAGAATAATTAGTAATCATAAGGATAGAGTAAATACGATAAATCCAAATTCTCCATAGTGAGTTCCAAGTTTGTGGCCTCCACAATCCAAGATATTGAAAGACTGTGGATTGCACTTGGCCGATATACATTAGCCGACGTTTTTGTATAATCAGTTCCTGCAAATATCTTTTATAAACAGCACTTTTTAAATATGAATTAGTAAAACTGATGACATTTATACTATCTAATAATCATAGACCGAAGTGGTTACCTTTTTGATGTTTCGTCATTCATTTTTTGCTGATTTTGATTTAGAGAAGAAGCATGCATTCCATACGAATATTGCATTAAAATAATAATTACACATACGAATAGTTGGCTTCTAATTCACAAATCCAAACATACAGTTATACACAATATTTATCTCTTTATGCATATAATTAATATTAGGAAATAAAATGTACTTATATTAGAATTGAAAAAATTCGTTTACTCTCTTTGTAATTTATTGTCTCCATCAGCACAATATAACCATTCTTATAAGACTGATAGGTGCCTTCTTCGAATAAAGTTATTCATATTCTCTCTATTGCGATATTTTCTTGAATAATTCTAGTCATACGTTGAAAATACTAAAATAACTTATGACATTATCTTACCGTCGCTTCTGGCTCATAAATAATTCTAAATATCTTTTGCAACGAAATCAATAACTCTTAGATAAGGGTGCATAATAAAGTGTCCTATGAACGTTTTCTAATAGTTTCGCATAGTCTTCCGGGAAATTGTAACAGAAGAATATTATATCCTTATTTAATATTGAAGATAACGACAATTTGCCTAATTATCTGCAGCTTATAGTTTCTATCGAGAAAATTTCCATAGAATAGCTTATCCTCTTATTTCACTTTTACGTATTAGAGCTATTCAATTAAATAGAAGAAGTCTCGCTTTATCTTAATGAATTGCCTAATCCTTAACGCCTTAAGTTTCAAATCTTTTATTTTTAAAGCTTTCCATTCAAAATTAAGTTATTTTTAACCTTTTAGAATAATTAAAAATGGAAGGTTTACAATTTCGAAATTTTCAATTTTTCAAGGTTAAAATGGCACTGTTTTTTCTAGAGAAATCACTTTTTTTCTAAAATCATCTATCCATTCACTATGAGTGTCACTTGATATTACATGATATGGTACAAAGAATATATTCATCATCTGTAACCTTTTTATAATTTCAATTTAAAATTGCACTTCCGATCCAGAATGCTAAATCACAATAATTTTTGCAGCCTTAAAAATAAAGTTTTTTGGAGGTTTAATATTTTTAATTCACAATGCCGTAGCTTCAAAGATTAACATTTTTTCGGCAATTGCCTGACTTTTTAAATTCTTTGAAGTCGCAAAATATAAAATTTAATAATTGAATATTTTAATTTGCTAGTAAAAATTTTTGAACTGAATCCCTCTAGAATAAATGATAAACAATGCAAAATCAAGACCATCATTTCTAAAGTTTAGGATTTTTAAATACAACATTTTTAAACCATTCATTAAACATGGAATTACTTTTTATTTTAAAAATTTCAAAAATATTTAATATTTTTAACTTAATTCAAAAAATCTTCCCGCTGTGTGCGTGCAGTGTCATCGCGCGCCGTGCGCGCTTCTTGCTTCGCTCGCAATTTTACGCTCGACTAGGGCGCATCTGTTCGTTCTCGTGCTTTTTTTCTGGTGACATCGCGCCAGGCCCTCGTACTTCCTCCACATTTGTGCACAGATTTTTCGAAACAAAAGGCCAAAGCATTGACAATTGTGATTTAGTGATTGTGAATTCTCTTTTGTTAAATCTCATTCGGCCTGCACGATCGTTATATTCAAAACTTCATTTCTGTAACTCGGCTTGGTATTTCTTATTCAGATATCACTATATAAAGTATAAATTTTATTTACTATTACTACTCTGAAATTTGTTTCTTGTTTTGGAATGAATGTTATTCTCAGCCACTTTGAAAATGTATATTATTTCCATAAATGTATATTATTATGATCAATAATATGCATTCTTATCGAAACAAAAGTATTTCTATTGTCGTGTTTTTATAATTGGAAAAAAGTAACATAAAGTGTTTCAAAAAAATGTGTAGATACAATGAAGATGAAAAACCTTTGATAAATAAGAAGTTCATTTTTTTATTTCTAACGTATTAAAATTATATAATTAATTAATCTTTTTCTAAACTTGTGTCATTAAAAAAATTGCTGTTTATTTTTAGTAGTATTACAACCAAAATAATAACAAAAACTGTGCGTTCCATCAAAGAATAATAAAAAGTTTATTGTTCTTATTTTGGTACATAATATTTTTTACCTTCTGTCGTATATTGTATAGTTTAGCCGCAATATGGAATTTTTTCAATTATTTTTCGTGAGAATGAAATTTGAGTTAATTATTTTTAAAAAAATTTTAAAAAGTTGTAATTATAATCTTGTAGGGTGTTTAAAAAGAAACTTTTTTATGCCGTGCACTTTATGGCTTGAAAATTTTATTTTTGTTTGTATTTTGAATTTTTTTAATGACAAAATTCATTAGGATAAATTGTTCGTGTTTTTGAGTGGTACATCTAGCCGTACACAGAATTTGTTAAATTTTACCAAAATGGCCTGAACAATTTCGAAAATGCTCATACTTCTTAAACTTTTATCCAAAATAGCTGACTTACGAAGCTGATCTTCAGTTAAGGACACAAAAAAGTACACTAAAAAAAAACAATTCCAAATTGAAAAACTTACAATTATGCGATTACAAATATTATGCTCCTGTATTATACCAATCTTATTTTATATTATTTTAACTTGCATTTTCTATTTTTAATTCAAATCCGAAAATGATCCAATTTTCATTAAACATAAAAAAATTTTAATGTGAAAATATAAACACATTTGTTTAACATTTATCAAATGAATAGGAATCCTAAATGAAGTGACAAAATTGTGTTTGAAATCAAAATAGATCACAATTGAACTATCTGAAATTTATACCTCAGTAATTAAACAATTGTTTTAATTCTTAATTGTTGCAATTTTTTATTTTGAAAGACTTAATTTAAATTAAAATTTAAATTAAGTCACTTTAATTTTTATTTATTTTTATTATTTATTATTATTTTTTTATTTAAGTCACTTTAAATTAAAAAAATGTGTTTAAGTGCAATGTTTCAAATTTCAATTTATTTGAATTTGAATGGTTAACTGTTCTAAATCCTAAAGTAAAAATATATTTTAATTTTAATCTGAAATCATTTAATTCTGATATAAGTCGAGTAAAAAAATGTTTACTTTTGAACACTTAGAATTTTAAATGCTACAATCTCAATCACTTCCAAATGAAATTCTAAAATTTCCAATTTTTAGTCTAAAATTTTCCAATCTACACTGCTTTCGTTTGAAATTTTTTGAAATACAAACCATTCAACATTATCCAATTCTAAGCGCTTAATTTTAGAAATGATTCAAGTTTAATTTATTTTAATATAATTCGAAATAGTGCCCTTTTTAAAAACAACTCAATCTGAAATAATTTGAACTGGAAAGTTTTCAATTATATACCGTTTAATGTATTATTTTGAATTTAAAACGCTTTCAACTGAAAATTATTAATTAATAGAAAATATTTATTTCAAAAATGTTTATAACTTCATATATTAAAATTTTCTTTATAACAAATGTTTGAATTGTTTCATAATAGATTTTTAAATTATTTATATTTTATCAGAATGCGATAGTTGCTTTCATGTTGACGTTTTAATTAAAGCTTAAAGATTAAAAATATTAAAGCAATTTGTGAGTTTTAACTATGCAAATGTATAGAGTAATTGTAATTGTAAGCCGTTAGCGGCTTGTTCGTGGTAAGAATTTAAAGTTTATAAATAGATTGGGAAAATAAGAGTTTTGAATTTTGACGTAAGTATGCAAATTTAGATAGTAATTATACATTGTGATTTGCCTTTGATCTTTGAAATTGATTGAAATGTAATTTCCCCCATAAAAGTTTCAAAGTATCATAAATTTACTTCGTGGATAATTTTTTTCACTAATAATTTAAATTTAATAATTTGCTTAAAATTACAACATAAAGAATTTGTGAAAGTCAAACTGTAAATCCTTTTAGGTCATAGACACAATTTTATTTATAATCAAAAGCCTTAATACAGGGTGGACACGCTAAGCTTACATTCATGGCCAGTTAAATGGTACCCGAATTGCACAATAGCAGGGGAGAAGCCATTATACAGGGGTATTTTCATATTTCGCGCCTTTAAAGTTGCATTCGGATCGGCCATTCGACCAAGTCCGTGCATCTTCGGATCAAGTTAATGAGAGTTTCCATGGTTGCGTTCGAAACTTCAAACGGTTATGTTCAGATTCACCTGTTTGCCCTAATCGCTGTCAGTAAATATAGGAAATGTCAATTTAAAGTTTAAGCATGTAATATTTCATTCACTTTATTAAAAACATATCCTGTCTATTCATAACATACCTTTTTTTATACAGTAAAAATAAGCGTTAAACACCATTCACTCAGAATATTATTACTATTTTATAGTATTTGTCACTAAGCAGCTATTCTATAATGATATTAGCAAAGAAAAAAATTACGTTTACTTCTCAGTTCACATGTCTCACTTAATTATTAATTAAATACTTTTATTATTTGTAATTACTATATAACATAACCTATATTGTGTTTACACTTGTATCCGTTTGAAGTTTCGTACCAATCGGAATGAAATTTTAAGGGTGCGAAATATGAAAATACCCCTGTATAATGTCTTCTGCCCTGCTGTTATGCAATTCGGGTAGCATTCAACTCGCCATGCATGTAAGCCCCAGCGTGTCCACCCTGTATATAAAGAATGCAAGAGTAAAAATATTCCATATTAAATAAGTATGGAATGATGTTAAATAAAAATAATAATTCTTTACATTTAGAACTTTATATTTTTAAAATTAAAGGTAAACCGAATTGAAAATCAATAATCTTCATTCGTTCGTATCTAATACATTCCGCTCGCAGAATGAAGTTCATTCGCAAAAATGGTTTAATCTGTTTGATTTTTGATATTACTTTTAATAAAAATGCACTCCAATTCGGAGATAGCGCCAATTTTTGGGCTAAAAGTGGACCTGACCTACCCTAACCGAAACGGATATATCTGCACTCCGAATGTACACAATGAAGAGTATATGGCCCCTTTCCGGCGGATTTTACTCCGTGGTAACAATATTTTGAAAAATTTTTTTCTAACACGAAGACAAGAGTAAACTTAATATTTAAAGAAAATGAGGAAGAAAGTTTGCTGTGAAATGTTAAAATAAGTTCGTTTCCTGCTTAAGACCAAAACAAATTTTATTTTTTGCACTAAAACACCAAACGTAAACGCTTTAAGTAAGGAAGCACGCACTTCTGCGTATTTGCATAATCCATGCGACACAGTTTCATAACCAGATTTCCAAAAAAGCTATTCAACAGAAAATCATTCACTTTCATAAATCTGAATTCCACTGTCCACGAAAAACACAGTTTGCACTATTCTCACATCAACATTTGACATGAGATATTTATTTTTATCAATAAACAAATAATTTTAATAAGAATTGCTTATAACAAAATCTTATCTTAAACACTTCCGAGCACTTTTTGTGTACCTTTGTTGCAAAAAAGGGATTTAATTGATTGGGAATGTGTAATATGTTATTTTTATTGGTAAGAAAATAGTTTTCAAATAATTGTTTATAACAATACCTTTTAATACTTTCTCTGAATTTAATTCCACACTTCCCAGTGGGCACAAAATTTGGCGACGTCTTTACGACATCGTTATGACATCGTTACGACATCTTTACGACAACTTTACGACGTCATATATCCGTGTCGTTTCGCTGTCTTTACGATGTCGCAAAGACATCGTCAGATCATGCGACTTATTTACGATATCGTAAAGAAACCTTAAAGACATGGACATAGGATTTCGTAAAGTTATCGTAAAGATGGCGTAAAGATGTCCTAAAGACGTCGCCAAACTTTGTACCCACTGGGGTACCTCCCGGACACTTGTAATACGCAGTGAATTCTGTGAATTTTAATTGAATGCTGCGACCACGTATTACATAAAACCAGTAAGCAATTGACTAATTGAAAGTTATTAAATATAAAATGTTATCCAGTAATTAAAAAAATTATAAATAAATAATTTAAGTTATTACTTTAGATAGAAATAAATACTCAAAAAATTAAAAAAATTTTTTTTTTTATTAATGAAAAGAACATATTACACATTTCCGAACAATTACAATCACTTTTTTGCCACAAAGGTACTAAAAAAGTACTCACAAGTGGTTAAGATAAGATATTGTTATAAAAAATTATTTGTTTGTCAATTATAGAATACGTATTATGCATTAACAAGAAGAGTGCAGTTTTCCAAGGTCCTGTCTCGGGACCTATTAGGGCTAGGATACTTTTTTTTAAACTAACATTAAATTGACTCTTCTTTTACTTATTCTATAGGAATTTCGTCGTGGGACTTTTAGCAAAACGGGTATTTTCAAAAAACAAAAGTTTTCCGTTTTTAGTCACAAATGCCACAACGAAAAAATGGAATTTTTGAAACCTCGCAATTCCCAAACTAATAGGACTAAAAGACTGTTTTTTTATATGTGCGCAGATTCTTGTATACTCTATTTCAGGCCCGTACAGAGAGGGGAGTTCGACTCAAACACCACATGTGTTAACCTTGAGAATCGTCATAACTGCACGAAAAGCGATTTGGGACATTTACCCCACCATCAACCTCTATTCGCTGCCGGAAAGGCTTCGGAATTGTTTGTAACGCGCGCCACGTGACGCATATGGCAGAATTCAGTACCGCAGATAATTTTTAAAGTAGATGTTTAGGGCGCCTAATTTGAAATGCATTATTTTTATTTAAATGCTGTAAATTTGACTCGAACGAAAGCGAAATGTTTACTGATATGCTGAGCTTGAAAAATTATATCTTTTTACAACAGGAATATGATTTTATCAATATTGAAACAATTTCAAAATATGACTAGTTAATATATTATTACAGTATACTTTACAATAATAAATAAAAGAAATGTATAAGCGCCATTGCTTTAAATAGGTGTGTTGCAAGATCCTGATTTCGAATAATTTTGACAATTTCTTTAGAAAGTGTAAGCTAATATTAAAAACATGTTACAATCATTGCCATTCACCAATTATAAAAGTTTATACTTTGAATATGAACTTACTGCAATACAGTTATATAGTGAAGAGAATGTAATTGCCTCTTTCATTTCTTATTATACGGAAATTAAATAGTTCAATAAAAAAGGCATTAACATTCTCTGTTGCAACAAACATGTAAAGTTTAAATTTTCGCTGAGTTGTCTCTCAAAAAACGGGTTATGCAATTAATTGTCATGCGATTAATCGAAGATTTATTTCCAAGTTTCATCAAAGAAAATATTATATACTTTACCTATTTGTAAGAGGTATGCATTCTTTTACTGCTAATATATTTATTAATTAAATTCCAAATTACCTAATTTTATTTTAAATTAAGTCGCCCTAAGGTACCTTCCGAAATACGACGTATATACAGCACTGAGTACCTCCCTTCCATTTCGAAAACCGACCACCTGGTGATTGAGTTGAACTCCTCTCTCGGGATAGGCCTGTTCTATTTTATCATGTGACATCATCAACATAAACTTAACCTGTCACGATTTATTTTATAAAACTAAACTCCACTTTCTCCCCTCTAAAAACAGGCAAAAATGGTCAAACTTGAGGGGTCATAACTTAGGACCTGATAGAGCTAGAACGATCTCCTATTTTTTGAAATCACAGAAATGTTCTAAAAAAAGGGTCCCCCTCCTATTCGTTGTAGCATTTTCAATATATTAAAGAAGACCCCATAATAAAGAGTTTTCCCCAAAAAAATTGTAAACCGGATTATTTCGGGAATTTCACTCTATTTTTCGACGTAATGTCTGGACTGCTATCCATTTTGATTATTATGAGATACACCCTCCACGCATGATAAAAGCTGTCCTTACATTAACAGCTTCTTTGTCATCGTGGATCCCGATTCCTTAATTAGAGTTCTCAGTCCTGAATTTCTGCACACAATCCTGGATATTTGAGATTCACTTTAAATGTTTGGTACTCAAAAATTGTTCCTAAATCCGCATTTTTATTCATGTTGAACATCGCAGGTCTTAGAAATGAGGAAATAAGTAGACGTAGAAATAATTATAAACGCGAAAACAGGATACTTAAACGATTAGTTAAAGAAAGTAAAGATACAATTAGAGCAGAAGAAGAGATAAAAATACAAAACGACTTTGAAGGAAGCAGGAAACTACTTTATAATAAAATGAAAGGAAACAAAAGTACAGAAATTGTCAACATGAGAAATAGTAGGGGGAAATGGTATATGATGCAGATGGATTACTAGAGGCTTTCAGAGACTATTTTAGGAGACAATTCGGAGATGAAGCTATGGGACACCACAACTGCGATGTTGAACACGATGCGTTAGAAAACTCAATTG